>NC_056056.1:10195000-10262500 GCF_016772045.2 Ovis aries
CAAACAAAATGCTCTACTGAGGAGACGCACAGGATTGGTAAATATGACAGGTGAATTTGAAAGGGAAAAAAACCTAGCACTGTACAAAGGAAAAGCAATGAGTTTCAGGACCTAAGTGGAGGAAAAGAATGATAATAACACTGGCTTTAATACCTATAGGTCTTTATGATTAGCTACTCTATGCGGTTACCAGTGATCTAATGATCTAGCCAATGATCTTTTAAATTTACCATATGTCTGGGGTCTCCTCACCAGAAAATGTTAGGAGCTCACATTTGGACTTCCACAGAAATTAACTAGTCCTCTTCTGTTACATGTTTTCCCAAGACTTTCCAGTGTTTGTCTCACAAACTTTTACTGCAATCCTTCCTTATCCCACATTCCCACATTCTGTTCCCTTGCTTTCTTCCCCTAAAGAATACGATTGTCACGGCACTTTCATTTCCTGTCTTGCCAGTTAAGATCACTGCCATGCTGTGAATGGGATAACATTACACCATGATGCCTGCTCCCTCTAACACGGAGGGCATCATGTATGTTACACCACACAGCTGCTTCCTCCCTTACTCTATTTTCTGGAAGACCAAATCTTCCAGACTTTGATAAGTTCCTCCCACACCCAGTTCACACACAATCAAAATGTTCCTACCGAGAAGCAAATGTTTTCTGACCTTTTGTTGCTTACGTAGGTGCCTTTAACTTCTTATTTTACAGTTGTTAATGTGATCATCCAAAAAACACTATTAGTCAGACTAAAAACTTCTCTATATTTACATTTCAGTATATATTAAGTATATACTACATAGCAATACTACATACTACAAACCAAACTTCAAAGAGGGTAAGTGACTTACTTAAGATCATATGGTTAGCAAATGTGAAAACAATTATTCCAATACAGGATTGTCTTCCTCTAAGTCCAGGGTCCCACTATTCTTCAAATATCTAGAGAAGTAAGTTATAATACTGAATTTTAAATTCACTATGCAATTAGAGTACAAATAAAATGCATTAATAGGAAAATACAGGCTTTCCAGGTGGCTCAGCAGTAAAGAATCCACCTGCAAGGCAGGAGACATGGATTCAATCCCTGGGTCAGGAAGATTCCCTGGAGGAGAGCATGGCAACCCACTCCAGCATTCTTGCCTGGAGAATCCCCATGGGAAGAGGAGCCTGCAGAGGAGCCTGGCAGGCTACAGTCCATAGGGTCGCAAAGAGTCAGATGCAACCGAAGCGACTTAGCATGCACACACACGCTGGAGAATATGAAGTCGGAATAGCCTGAATTCAAATTCTAATTTGATGGCTTATTAGCCATGAGATTGTAGGCGAGTCCTCCTCATTCCCTATAGAGACACCACCAACTCAAAGAAACATTGTGAGGTTTAAATGTTATAAAACATGTAAAATGCCTAAAACAGTACTTGGCATATAATCATTATTTTTAAAAAATAATAGTGGTATTCACTTTAAATCATAGAGACTGAAAGTTGTTTTATTAAAATAGTACATTTCCCAAAGTCAGACAACTAGTCGCAGAATCCCTTAGTATCATCTGTGAAAATGAAAATGAAACATTATCAAGAGCTTGCTATGGATAGAAAAGCTACAGAAGTTTTGCAGTCTTAAAATGTAATCGGAAATAAATCTATCCTACGATTAAAACTTCTATCTGATTCCTGACAATGCTCATTCCATGGTCAAATCTGATGGGGCTGGTTTCTTTCTTTCTATTTACCAAAATTTCTTTGCCATAGACTGTGCTGCCAATTATTTTTGTAACAGATTTTAATGATATGTAGTATTATTGCATTTCCTTTCTCAGTGTTTATGACCTAAGTGTCTTTTTTCTTCTTTTGCTCTTTCATGGTACTTTTATTCTCATATCACTTCCAGCAGTAGAATAGCACTTTGATTTACACTCATGGTAAAACACTTATGATAGCTGCTCATTATTAGTGGTCTCTGACCACATACTTCAAATAAGCTCAGAAATCTAGAGAATGGCCAAGTGCAGAAGACCATGCGGAAAGTAAATGGTGGGTGGTTTTTTTTTTTTTTTTGGTTCTGAAATAAGGACTGTTTTCTTCCTGTGAATGTACTCATTATCATGTTATAAATGGCTACACAATGTTTTGTTAAAATTAGACCAAAGCTACGCATCTTCTCAATTAGTATTTTGGATATCTTTAATCGAATATTTCACAAATCAAATGTGTGGTATTTTTTTTACAAAAACAATACGTATAATCCACATACAATAGAAAAATTTTGGTGTCCCACTGGGGACAAAAGTGATACCATTTTGGAAAAATGGTCCTTTTTTCATTCATTACTTTTTTCAAATGAAAATAGTAGACCCCTGTTGAATTTAAAAATACATAGTACACTGAGTTGTGTACTTTAAGGTGATCAGTAAATGTCATTCATATATACCTCATGGCAATAAGAATCCTGCCTCTATCAGATAATTAATCTCATGCTTATCTTTGTATTCATTTCCTTTGCCTCTGCTGCAGCCATCTTTTCCCCCTTTTCTCTAAAATGTTCAAAAGCGAATATATAAATTACAGTCAGTTGACTTCATTATGAATAGCAAATATTAACTGGTTCCCTTTCTTCCTTCCGCAGAAAAGAATGTCCACTTTATTGTTTTTGTAATACCAAATTATCCTGATGTACTGGCACTGCTCAAAATAGCATGCTAGTAAATACGGCACAGGGGTCATTGACATTCTCAGTACATTCCAATGTAACAGCACAGCATAAAGTTTTATCTGTATTATTATAAAGGACACAGACTGAGTTTTATTGAAAGGGCTTTGTGAAGCATGGCATGATTATAGGCAACATGGACTTGACTATGCTTTCCACATGATTTTACTTTTAAGTGTGCTAGCTCTTTAATATAAACACAGCATCTAATTAATGACTGAAGGTGGCTTCTATATTTTCACGTAATATTCAGCTGCTTGTATCTCTCTTAAGGAGTTTACATTTTGCTATCAGTGCCGTAGATGCTTCAGCCAACGGTGGACTTCGAAAAGGATATTTGTGCTTCTCATGGTCGTATCACATCCATCACTCTATTCCATTAAAAACCATGTAAGTGTCTGAAAAGCACGACCACCCACATGGCATGCAGAGGACAATGGCAGAGAGGCTTGAGAACATCTTCCAGGCAGCAAATCACACAAACAAGACCTCTATGTTAATAATGCATTCATTTACTTATAATTAATCAAAAAGGAACATTCTTTAACACAAATTAACCAAAAAAGTGGCTGGCTTGGCTAATAAAACAAAACATTATAGTGAAAATTTATTATTTTCTCATAAACCATCTATTTACTAGTGACCTATAAATAAAAGCTTAGCTTTAAAAAAAAAAATCTATCTCTATATCATTAACTCTTTAAGCAAATAACCTGTAACAAAGATACCCATATATTCTTCAGAAACACTTGACTTTCCCAAGCATATTCTAGATTTTGAAACTATAGCGATTTAATCCCCCTCTAACAAGAAATTAATGTGAATCAAATTCACTACAAAGACATATCAAAATTAAGGTAGTCTGAAAATTATAGCAATTAAAAGCAGCATTGCTCATTAGAACAATTAAAAACATTTCCCCTCTGGAGATTAAAATTTTTTTTTCCAGTTTAGGGGTGTTGGGGGCATAAAGAATGAGATGGAGCACACACAAACGGGCATATAAACAATTAATTAGGAAAGCCAATTTAAGGAAAATGAGCATTAAGATCCTTTTGAAAACCACCATATCATAATTACAATCAGTTTCTCCCCCAGTTGCTTAGGGGGCAATGTGTAAATGTACATTTCCCCCCATTGCCTACTTATGAAAAAAATGTTCATTATTCAACCCTCTTTTCTGAAGAGGAAATATGTATGCATTAATATAAATATGATTATGGATTTTTATTAACAGTATACCGATTTCAAAATTGCCTAAAGAAACCTGATTTTGAATTGGGTGTTTTAGGTGGTAAACCATGGAAATGTCAACTTTGATTTGAGCTAACAAAAAGGAATTTAGAGGATGGATAAGCTCCAGGACCTTTGAATTAAATGAAAGACCAGAACACTCCACAGAATGTCTGCAATAACAGTCTCTACAGAAAATTATGAGGAACTACATAAATCCACCCTCTTCCTCTTCACACAGGCTCATTAAAGCTGTACTGACTCTCTGGGCAGCTATAATTCTGCTGACTGATACCCTGGAATCACCCTGTCAATACCCAGTGGTGTGCTGCCTCTCCAACTATCTCTGCCCCTAATATTCCTCTCTTTGATGGGATTTGCTGACCTTTAATCTGATGCTAGTTTACTCTCATCACTGAAGTGTAAGTCGGAGAGCAATAAAACGGCAACCTCACTGATTCAAAAGGGAGAGCTAAAGCCTGCTAACTGTGAATCTAACCTTTCGTAATGGCTCGCTCTTAAAGGAGGAAGCATGAAGTGGAAGGCAGCTAAAACAAACAATGTGTAATTCTGAGCACAAGATTTATTAGAATCCCTTTTGCATGGGTATTACAAGAGGACATCAGGGCTGTAAACAAGAGAGACACAAATATTTGCAAGGGAGATCAAAGTCCTGGTCAGAATACCCTTCTATGCCAATACAGATCTCGACAAGAGCTGTGCTATAGGAAATCAAAAAAGGTTAGAGGAATGAAAAAAACCTGGGATAACTCCAGGTGGCTGTGAACAACACTGGAGTAATATAATCATCATTAAAAATAAGATGTTTTTCTGTGATGAGGTATGAGACTATAATGACTGAAAACCAAAAACTCACATTCATAATGGGTCCTGAGGAATTCAAAGAGCTTGTGAAAATTACATGCTTCCAAATAATTTTCAGTATAGTTTTAAAGGTAGTTAGTGGAGGACAGAGGATCCAGGCATGCTGCAGTCCATGGGGTCACAAAGAGATGGACACAACTTAGCGACTGAACAGCAGCAACAAATAAGACCTCATATTTATTGAGTGCTTCCTATGTGTCTGGGCAGGCTCAAAGTGGCTTACTTGTATTAACTCATTTAATCATCTTAACAATCCCAAGAAGTAAGTACTATTATTATGCCCACTTTTATTATCATGAAACTGAGGCCATGCTCACGGCCACACAACTAGGCAGTGAATGAGCCAGGATTTGACCCTGGATAGTCTAGTTTACAGCCTGAACTCTTCACCACTTTTTGTATATATTATGTTAACAGAACGTAAAGATAGAGTAACTGCCTAAAAGGAACATCTTTATTTTACTTTTGTACTTTAAAGAGTTGGTTCTGGATCATTTAAAAAATATCCTCACTAAAAGACTCTTACTTCATTTGTGAGTTATCAAATGTGGTTTGCTTAATATTAGACAAATTATTTTGAAGAGATAAAAATTAAAATTTTTATGAATAACATAAATTATATTTCTATAATTTTATTATATTTCTCCAAGTTAGTCTCTTAAAGATTATCATCAGGTATATTTTCTACAAATGTTGACAATTAGGAAGAAGTGAGCAACTATTAATTTAAAAGGAGAAATAATGAAGTTTGAATATTTGACATTGTCAAGCTGTACTCCTACAAAAACCAAATGTATCATTCCATGTTTTCAAACAGCAGGAAATTCTGGGCTCTTTAAAATAATTTGAAAGTGCATTCATTTTTTAAATCATCTCCTGAGGTTTCAACTGTTTGGCCAACAAGCTTGAAGGGCCATAGAGGGAATCACAAGTATATATAGATCAGTTTAATATCAACTAGTGGTGCTAATCGAACAAGGCCCCCGTTCACCTGCCTGCACAAAGACTGAGTGTCTTCCATTACAAATTAATCTAGTAAACAAAAAAAGAATGATCTTTCAGGTTGCAGAACACATGAATCTATACAAAATATACACTAAATGCCAGAGCGTAAACAAAGCGGAAGTTATTGCATAACAAATCTCTTCCAATCCTCTTGGGGAAAACAGAGTCTGACAGTATTAGGTTCTAACAGGTGCAGATAGCAGAAGAATTACTTATTCATTCTACCAGAAAGAAAAGGGATAATAAAAAGCATAATTTAATTTATAATTTATGTTTACAAGTGTTATTTTTAAGAGTTACAGTCTGCGTTGCAGATTACTTGGTCTGGTTCAAGTTGACATGTTGCATCATAGAACAAGCCTGAAGGGTCTTCACAACATGTACAGTAATTAACACGTCATTAACACATTAACTAATACACATTCAACATCATCAATGTTAATAGCATAATAATTAACTTATTGTACATAGCACATAGCACCCCAGGCACTTTTCAAAATAAATTTGGAAATGCATACTTTCAAATATTTTAAAAGGTAGCTATTCATACTGAAGCATTTTTCATCAATAAGTGTTTTACTGTTGTATATGTGTGCTGTGTGTGTATTTTTAAAATGAGGCATATTTAGTTACTCTAGAAATGAAATCTCTATCTGATTCAAGCTGTACTGGTACAAAAATACAAAGAACAAAGACAAGCCTTACTCTGTGAAAGAACTAGTAATACATTAAAAATTTAATACTTGGCAGGTCAAATCTGGATACTCTCTGGTGAAGACAACCAATATTAATGAATCAGACTACAGAGTCATTGTCTGGGATCCCAAAGGAAACAATAATGCGAGTACAACAAATTCTTCTTAGAAGAGAAAATCCAGCAAAACTACTTAACAGAATATCATTGGTCAATGCTCTGATTATAAATATGTTAAACCGTATATAATGTTTTTGAATATGCATGCAAGCTTGATCCAGTTTTAACTAAAATTTTACTCTGATTTTATTTTTCAGTTTAGGTCTTTGCAGTGAACATCTTTGCATAAATATGTGCCTCACCATTAACATCCCTCCATATAAGAAATATTAATTTATTTTTAAAAATACAAGTTCTGTTTTATTTCCACAATAGATTTAAAAGCTACAAATAAAGAAGTTTCTTCAAGAAATACAAGATTTGGGTTTCTCTAACAACAAAGGTGACATAATTAAAAGAAGGGCAAAGAAAAGACAGCATCAGATGTCATGGCTCGAACAAGGATCCTGTCAGATCAGGTAGCCACTTTTCACAGTTGATCTGGAGAACTCTGAGTAGTAAATTGGTAACAAGAAAAGAGTGTGAAAGGATGAAATAAACAAACATATTAGCGGTGGTCTACCAGGTGAACTTGAGTTAATTATTGCCCCGTTATGATTTGTAAAATTTTGAAACCATTATTGGAAGTGAGACCCTCTAGAAAACATAACTAACTGGTTAGTTGGCTCAACTAACTACAGGGGCCACTATGTACCAGATGTCTAGTCTTTTCCTTTATACTCTTTCATTCATTCATGCTTTCACTCAACAAACTTCTACTAACTACCCATTGTATGCGCAGCACTGTGCTAAACTTCTATAGCTGTTCAGCAGAAATTATTGATCACAACTAACTTCAGACTCCATTAAGAAACAGCTATTTCAGAAATGCAATTTTGAAGTACAATTGCTAAATTTTAAATCAATTATCACGTTATCTACTAAATTTTGTTGTACACAATATCTATATTCACTTAGCTTTTCATATGTATTCAAGAAGCTCAGATAAGATTAAATGCCAGATAATGAATATATAAATACCCTCTAAGTAAAAACATTTATTTTTAAGAACATGAAACATATCTTTCTCTTTATTTAAGTGAATTTTGTTACCACCTATCTTTGAGCTCCCTGGATCACTGGTGGTAGCAAGTAAACAGCACCTCAATTTGAGATCAGAGACCTAGAGAAAATATTAGTGACCAAAAAAGGTGGTAAGTTAAATTTCCTTCCAGTTTTAAAATTCTACAATTCGATAATAATGACCTTGCCTGTAAAAAAACTAAGAAAAATACATAAGCTTTAAAAATATTTTAAGCCACCTTTTAGAAAAGGTTTAAGGACTCTCAGCTGGTATCTACTAACAGCTCTCTTAATATCTGGTTAGAGAAAGAATAAATTCTAATTTAATCCTCAAACTGAACAAAGTATCTCCCCTATTTAGTTCTTGGCCTATGGGAAAAACCTGAAAATAAAACACTTTACTTTTAAGCTTCTATCTTTTCAGGAATTAACGTTTTTAAAAGATCAGTTATCTGATAAAATACATTCCACATTCTGTATATTGCTTAGGAGCTGTGTCTCTTTTTAAAAAGTATCAAGTCATATTTCGGGCACCAGTATTATGATATTAAAATACAAATACACTTGAGTGTACATAACTAGGATAAGACTCATTTGTTTTTACTACATCACTATTTGTTTCGGTGTGAAGCTACCTGCATGTAAAGGCTACATTGTGGGGTCTTCTACACTACATACAATTATGCTGGGGTCACCTGGGTTACAGAAAAAAGCCTGAAGTTTTAAACCGTCCTTAGAATATTGCAGCCTGATTTTAACAATACAACCGTGCTTCTAATGATCTTAAAGGTAATTCACTATTCAGACCCCAAGCAAAAGATGCAAATGCACCACTGAAAGCTCCTTATTAAATACCCACAGGCTACATCTCTGTACAATAAGTGGTCCAGGTCTTTTTAGAACATACTAATTAGATGAACAGAGAATCGGAAAAATGCAAAACCAGGTCATGCAGCAAAAATGGTGAAGTGTTTAAAAAAATGGGGGGAGGGGGAGAGAGGAGAAAAACAACAAATAACTCCATTCCACCTTTATTAAAAAATTATCTACAATAAGGAGGCAAAATAAATCATGTCAGGCCACTACTGGACTCACTGAGATTAGGTTGGATACTACTATTAAAGTTAAGTTTTAAGTTTATTGTCAGGGATATGCTTAACTGATGATACAATCCTATGAATAATACATTAAGCAAAAGCCCAATTTAAAATTAAATTTGCCTTGGGTTATCTCCTATTACTAGAAACACTCAGAATTATTCTGGTTTATAAATGAAAGCTAATATCAAGAAAATACTTTTGGGGGGCTTTACTCTTTAACAGTTATACATACAGAGCTGCCAAACCAATACCACCACAGTTTTACAGAAGAAAAAGCCCTCAGTTATTAATGACTTCTAGACAAGCACATATATGAATACATTTAATATAAAAATACTACCTTCGTCATTTTAAGATGTATCAAAAGTCAACTAATTTATTTTCATATGAAGTGTTTGAGAAAGTTACCTTTCTAAAAATCTCCTTGCTCTAATCCTAACTTTGTACAACTGCAAAGCAGAGAGTCTAGTACTACATTCTGGCAGTGAGGCAATGAGATGGTCACCAGGTGACCAAAAGGACAGACACTGCCAATGGTATTTTAAAGCTCTATGATTTGTGTTCTCTCCTCAGAAGGTAAAGAGTATTCCTGCAAGGCTGGTGACTGGGGTTCAATTCCTGGGTCAGGAAAATCTCCTGGAAAGCAAATGGCAACCTAGTCCAATATTCTTGCCTGGAAAATCCCATGGACAGAGGAGCCTAGCATCCATAGGATTGCAAAGAGTTAGACGCGACTGAGCAACTAACAGCCAGGCAGCCTGTCTTTATGCACCCTCTGGTGATAACACAAACACACCTACCTACCTACCTTGTACCCCACTCTCCCTCTCCCTCTCCAGCTTTCTCTCTCTCTCAAGATTGTGACATACACAACAAGAGGGAAAATAAATTAGGCATATAATATACAGGGCAGTCATCATATAAATTTTTTGCAAAACAATTTACCTTGTTTAGAACCACTCATTGAAACCAGCACTTTAGCAACATTTCTTTCAACACCACAGAAATTTCTTTTAATGAATAATGTATTGGAGAAAAATATCCGTTTGATTTCAAACCGGGATGTTTGCTGTTGTTGTTGTTCTTTGTTTTTGGTATCAAATAAGTCCTAAATTCAGTCATTTGTATTTTAACTCAGTTCAGTTCAGTTGCTTAGTCGCATTCGACTCGTTGTGACCCCATGAATCACAGCAGGCCAGGCCTCCCTGTCCATCACCAACTCCCGGAGTTCACTCAGACTCACGTCCATCGAGTCAGTGATGTCATCCAGCCATCTCATCCTCTGTCATCCCCTTCTCCTGCCCCCAATCCCTCCCAGCATCAGAGTCTTTTCCAATGAGTCAACTCTTCGCATGAGGTGGCCAAAGTATTGGAGTTCTGGTTTCAGTATCAGTCCTTCCAATGAACACCCAGGACTGATCTGCTTTAGGATGGACTGGTTCGATCTCCATGCAGTCCAAGGGACTCTCAAGAGTCTTCTCCAACACCACAGTTCAAAAGCATCAATTCTTTGGCGCTCACCCTTCTTCACAGTCCAACTTTCACATCCATACATGACCATCGGAAAAACCAAGCTGTGACTAGGCGGACCTTTGTGGACAAAGTAATGTCTCTGCTTTTTAATATGCTGTCTAGGTTGGTCATAACTTTCCTTCCATGGAGTAAGCATCTTTTAATTTCATGGATGCAGCGATGTTGGAGGCCCCCAAAATAAAGTCTGACACTGTTTCCACTGTTTCCCCATCTATTTCCCATGAAGTGATGGGAACAGATGCCATGATCTTCGTTTTCTGAATGTTGAGCTTTAAGCCAACTTTTTCACTCTCCACTTTCACTTTCATCAAGAGGCTTTTTAGTTCCTCTTCACTTTCTGCCATAAGGGTGGTGTTATCGGCATATCTGAGGTGATTGATATTTCTCCCGGCAATCTTGATTCCAGCTTGTGCTTCTTCCAGTCCAGCGTTTCTCATGATGTACTCTGCATATAAGTTAAATAAGCAGGGTGACAATATACAGCCTTGACGTACACCTTCTCCTATTTGGAACCAGTCTGTTGTTCCATGTCCAGTTCTAACTGTTGCTTCCTGATCTGCATACAAGTTTCTCAAGAGGCAGGGCAGGTGGTCTGGTATTCCCATCTCTTTCAGAATTTTCCACAGTTCCTTGTGATCCACACAGTCAAAGGCTTTGGCATAGTCAATAAAGCAGATGTTTTTCTGGAACTCTCTTGCTTTTTCTAGGATCCTGTGGATGTTGGCAATTTGATCTCTGGTTCCTCTGCCTATTCTAAAACCAGCTTGAACATCTGGAAGTTCACAGTTCACGTATTGCTGAAGCCTGGCTTGGAGAATTTTGAGCATTACTTTACTAGCGTGTGAGATGAGAGCAATTGTGCAGTAGTTTGAGCATTCTTTGGCATTGCCTTTCTTTGGGATTGGAATGAAAATTGACCTTTTCCAGTCCTGTGGCCACTGCTGAGTTTTCCAAATTTGCTGGCATATTGAGTGCAGCACTTTCACAGCATCATCTTTTAGGATTTGAAATAGCTCCACTGGAACTCCATCACCTCCACTAGCTTTGTTCGTAGTGACGCTTCCTAAGGCCCACTTGACTTCACATTCCAGGATGTCTGGCTCTAGGGGAGTGATCACACCATCGTGATTATCTGGGTCGTGAAGATCTTTTTTGTACAGTTCTTCTGTGTATTCCTGCCACCTCTTCTTAATATCTTCTGCTTCTGTGAGGTCCATACCATTTCTGTCCTTTATCGAGCCCATCTTTGCATGAAATGTTCCCTTGGTATCTTTAACTTTCTTGAAGAGATCTCAAGTCTTTCCCATTCTCTTGTTTTCCTCTATTTCTTTGCATTGATCACTGAGGAAGGCTTTCTTATCTCTTCTTGCTATTCTTTGGAACTCTGCATTCAGATGCTTATATCTTTCCTTTTCTCCTTTGCTTTTTGCCTCTCTTCTTTTCATAGCTATTTGTAAGGCCTCCCCAGACAGCCATTTTGCTTTTTTGCATTTCTTTTCCATGGGGATGGTCTTGATCCCTGTTTCCTGTACAATGTCACGAACCTCTGTCCATAGTTCATCAGGTATTCTATCTACCAGATCTAGTCCTTTAAATCTATTTCTCACTTCCACTGTATAATCATAAGGGATTTGATTTAGGTTATACCTGAATGGTCTAGTGGTTTTCCCTACTTTCTTCAATTTAAGTCTGAATTTGGCAATAAGGACTTCATGATCTGAGCTCCCAGTCTTGTTTTTGCTGACTGTATAGAGTTTCTCCATCTTTGGCTGCAAAGAATGTAATCAATCTGATTTCAGTGTTGGCCATCTGGTGATGTCCATGTTTAGAGTCTTCTCTTGTGTTGTTGGGAGATTCCCTGGTAGCTCAGATGGTAAACTGTCTGCCTGCAATGCGGGAGACCCGGGTTCAATCCCTGGGTCGGGAAAATCCCCTGGAGAAGGAAATGGCAACCCACTCCAGTACTCATGCCTGGAAAATTCCATGGATGGAGAAGCCTGGTGGGCTACGGTTCATGGGGTCGCAAAGAGTCAGACACGACTGAGCGACTTACTTCACTTGTGCTGTTGGAAGAGGGTACTTGGGTATTATTTTAGTACTTCGGTATTATTTTTAAAAACTAAATGTTTTACATAAATTTGGGCATCCATTTTAAACAACAGACTTGTACAATACTTTAAACAACTTTAACATTCAATATAAAATTACTATGATATGGAACAACAGACTGGTTCCAATTTGGGAAAGGAGTACGTCAAGGCTGTATATTGTCACCCTGCTTATTTAACTTATATGCAGAGTACATCATGAGAAACGCTGGACTGGAAGAAGCACAAGCTGAAATCAAGATTGCCAGGAGAAATATCAATCACCTCAGATGTGCAGATGACACCACCCTTATGGCAGAAAGCGAGGAAGAATTAAACAGCATTTTGATGAAAGTAAAAGAGGAGAGTGAAAAAGTTGGCTTAAAGCTCAACATTCTGAAAACTAAGATCATGGCATCTGGACTCATCACTTCATGGGAAATAGATGGGGAAACAGTGACAGACTTTATTTTGGGGGGCTCCAAAATCACTGCAGATGGTGACTGCAGCCATGAAATGAAAAGACATTTGCTCCTTGAAGGAAAAGTTATGACCAACCTAGACAGCACATTAAAAAGCAGAGACATTACTTTGCCAACAAAGGTCCATCTAATCAAGGCTATGGTTTTTCCAGTAGTCATGTATGGATGTAAGAGTTGGACTATAAAGAAAACTGAGTGCTGAAGAATTGATGCTTTTGAACTGTGGTGCTCGAGAAGATTCTTGAGAATCCCTTGGACAGCAAGGAGATCTAACCAGTCCATCCTAAAGGAAATCAGTCCTAAATATTCATCAGAGGGACGGATCCTGAAGCTGAGACTCCAATACTTTGGTCACCTGATGCAAAGAACTGACTCATTTGAAAAGACCCTGATGCAGGGAAAAACTGAGGGCAGGAGAAGGGGATGACACAGGATGAGATGGTTAGATGGCATCACTGACTCAATGGACATGAGTTTGAGTAAACTCTGGGAGTTGGTGATAGACAGGGAGGCCTGGCGTGCTGAAGACCATGGCATGACAAAGAGTCAGACACCTGAGTGACTGAACTGAACTGAATTGATGATACAAATAATCTCAGACACACCCAGAAGGAAGTAGTAAATCAATCCACTACAACTCAAATTTATGAAACTTGAGCAATAGACTAGAAGCCCAAGTTTCTGGATCCTCATCTCGTCTGTGCTTTACTATTTGGTAGTTGGCCTTGAGCAAGTGGCCTCCCCTGAATCTCATCTCCCTGTCTCTGAAACAAGAGGACTCAGCAAGATGTTCTATAGAGTCCCTTCCCTCAACAGGTACATAATTCATCTAGGACTCTCTGATAGTATTGTTATAAACTTTCACAGTTCAGTTCACTTCAGTTGCTCAGTTGTGTCCCACTCTTCGTGACGCCATGGACTACAGCAGGCCAGGCTTCCCTGTCCATTACTAACTCCCAGAGCTTGCTTAAACTCACGTCCATCAAGTCAGTGATGCCATCCAACCACCTCATCCTCTGTCGTCCCCTTCTCCTCTTGCCTTCAATCTTTCCCAGCATCAGGGTCTTTTGAAATGAGCCAGTTCTTCATAGCAGGTGGTCAAAGTATTGGGGCTTCAGCTTCAGCATCAGTCCTGAATATTCAGGACTGATTTCCTTTAGGATAGACTGGTTTGATCTCCTTGCAGTCCAAGGGACTCTCAAGAGTCTTCTCCAACACCACAGTTCAAAAGCATCAATTCCTTGGTGCTCAGGTTTCTTTATGGTCCAACTCTCACATCCATACATAACTACTGGTAAAACCATAATTTTGACTAGACAGACCTTTGTCAGGGAAGTAATGTCTCTGCTCTTCAATAAACTATCACAAGTGGCCCAAAGATTCTGAAGTGAGTCTAAAATTCAAAAGGCCTTGGAACTCATTTTATTTACTCTGTAATGCAAATTTGAATAATTATTCACTAAATTCTCTGAAATTTAACTTGCATCACATTCTAGGAAATTATAAAAGTTCTTGGCAGAAAATCTTGCTCTTCTCTCAAAATCAGGTTGTTCTACAGAAGAGGGAGTAGAGGTGAGGAATGGGTAGTGGAAGGGGGTCCATGTTGGTGAGAGTAGTAGCTCCCAGCTGATAAATTTTATTCTAAAAATGCAAAACACTACCTTAGGACTTCGAATCTGTCTTTCCTAGCCAAGAGACCAGCGGTCCACAGAACTATAGCGCAAGAAGGAACTACAGTATCTATTCCATCACACTGCTGACTTGAGGCTTAACCCACTATATTTAAAAAGCCATCCCAGCTAGCTCAGACAGTAAAGAATCTGCCTGCAATGCAAGAGAGTAGGTTCGATCCCTGGGTCAGGAAGGTCCCCTGGAGAAGGGAATGGCAACCTAGTCCACTATTCTTGCCTGGAGAATTCCATGGACAGAGGAGCCTGGCAGGGTTGAGTCCACAGGGTTGCAAAGAGTCAGACATGACTGAGCAACATACCACACACACACACACATACACTCATTAAAGAAGGGTACATTTTGTAGTGCGCTGGGTAGTTCTTCATAAAAGGAATGCTGTCTATAAGTGAATGATAATTAAATAAGTTACATTAATATCAATTATTATCAAAGTGATTAAATAAAATGCATATATTTTTAAATTTTATTTAAAACAACCAATCTTCAATTAGAGTTTGCAACTCTTTGCAACCCAAAGACTGTAGTGGACCAGGCTCCTCTGTCCATGGGATTTTCCAGGCAACAGTACTGGAGTGGATTGCCATTTCCTTCTCCAGGGGATCTTCCCAACCCAGGGCTCGAACCCAGGTCTCCCACATTGTAGACAGATGCTTTACCGTCTGAGCCCCCAGAGAAGTCCATCAATTATTACCAAAGTGATTAAATGAAATGCATATATTTTAAAATTTTATTTAAAACAACCAAGCTTCAATTAGAGTTGTTAAAGCCATAATCATCTAGTAAATACATAATCATCTAGTTTGAGATCTTAATAGGATGCTATGCAAATGGTAATTCTACCCATGTCTGATATAGAATAAATACGCACTTGTATGGAAGGCCCCCATAAACATTGATGCTGTGTCTTACTTCAATCCAGTACTTTTAAATCAGATACTTCAAATAGCAGTTTTCCCTACATAAACTAGAACTACAATAAATCCCAGTATATGTGGTCTTTTAGATATGTGAATACATTTTGCTGGTATATATGACATTTCAGAATGGTTTAGGCCTCTAACTAATTTGCTGAAGATGATTCAAATATTTTAAACCAAAATTGGAAGTAACATTTGCCAAAAAGCAATAATAGTGATAATTCTGAAAATCTAGAGAAGACTTCATCAATTCACACTTAGATCACTTTCCATTCCAAAACATACTCTATTTTTTTTTTCCTGGTACTCTCCATAAAGTCTCAAGTTTGCTGGGTGATATAATAAGCAAAATAACGTGTGAATGTATTTTTTGCCCTCAAGAAGCTATTCTAAATGAATTAGTCTTCCACAAATTAATGAATTCATATTTTAAGATGCATTTGCAAAATGTTCTATCATTCCAATAATAATTTGCAACCTAGTTAAGAAATGTTAGCCTACCAGGGAGAAAAAGTCTAATGGGGAATGAATGTCAAGTTTGCATGAAAAAAAAAGGACATGTGAATATAAAGTGCATATCTACTGGTTTTGACATGCTATTGCATTTAAGTGATTTTATTATGCATATTATTTCAAATATTCAATTGCACGTAGATATACATTTAACTATTGAAACCCTTTAAACAATGATTAAATTTTTAAAATCATATTAAATTACATGTAATCTCTTAAAATCAATTATAAATGAACAGGAAAGGAAACAGTTAATATACTAATTACAGTAATTAAGAGTTGCCAATTTAATTATAGCTGGGGATATGAGTGCTCTAACATTTGTTAGAGTGTAAAAAACAAACCTTTAATGCAGAGACTTTGTTCACAAACATCTAATGGAGACCTCCTCTACCTCACTCTGTGCTTCTCTGCTGACACAACAGCAATGGGTTCAGATTGAAGAACTTGTCAGCAATCAGGCAGGAGGAGGCTAATTAGCTTGCAGGTTAATGAGTGTGATGGCTCTTGACAGCATTTTGTTACAGCCTCTTCTGTATTTAAACAATAAATGATTACTTATATACAGTTGAGACATTCTAACCATAATAGCCAAGCCCACATTTGCTTTTACCAGTAGAAAATCGGTTCCTTTGTTTCTAAATCAAAAATATATAAAATCTGCATTACTTATATGTCTATCACATTCTTATAATATGCTGGGAAGGAAATAGGCATTTCCAAAAAGAGCAATAAATGTACTTTATATAGATGTATGCCCTTTTGAGTTGAAAATTTCCATTGAAAGGATGCCTGGTTGGTGAAATAACTGGGTTGGTAAATGATAATTTAAATATGGCAGCATTTTAGTAATGTGCAACAACTTTCCTTTAGAAAAAATCAAGATTTTAGTCTTAATTTTTTAATTTTAGGTTTCTCTCTCTCTGAAATAGGTATACAAGGCACACAGAGGACTCTCTTTGCTTACCTTGTCAGTTACCAGGGATTTGAAAACAGGTGGTGAATTAAGGAAATAGCTCTATAGAGAGATTAACCCATTTCATCAGCCAGTGGAGAAGGAAATAAGAACATTTTTACAGCATCCCTATAATCCATATATTTAGTGGTAACACAAATGCCTTAATAAAAGCACTAAAGAAAAGAAATAAGTTCTCTGAAACATTTTGATTTATTTTGTAAAGTGGCAAGTATTAAAAACCAAGTAGACTGATTTTTATTTACATAAGAAGAAAATTATATGTGTCCAAGAAAACCTTATCTGAGAATTAAACTGAACTTTAGCTGCATATTACCAAGGGAGGTTATTCCAATTTAATATTCAGTGTTCCCTAGAAATTTGAGCACAGACATGGAAGAAACACCTGCTGAGATTCACACTGCTTTCTAAATTATTTTGCATGCATGAAAATATTATTTGTGTACCTTCTCGCTACTGTATGATGAGCATTTGAATAAAAATATGAAAGTAATAAAAATTTCAAATATATACCTTTCTAAAGGTCTGTTTTATGTTTAAAAATGAAAAGTATCATATCCATCACAATTACGGAAGCCAATAAATAACTGTACATCAAAAAGCTTTAGCTGACCTGAGCAGAGTTAGTAGAAGGACAAAGAAACTAGGGTAAAAACCAAAACGGTTGTAAAGTGAAAAGCTCCAGGTGTAGTGAGTGCCTATAATTTCCCAGGGATGAAAAAAAGTAATTTAAATTCAAATTTTGTGGTTACTTTGTCACTTTCCCTTAGTTATTTTGAATAATAAATACTCAGGGTCAAAATACAAATATTTAAAGAATTTTCCATCATTTGTGTGCTGCTTATACATCTGAATTGCCTATTATTAATATATTATCAACAATATATGAATATAGATTTCTCTGTATCAGGTGCACTCAAATAACATAGTATTAACGTATTGTTAGCTTACAGGTACAGGTGTGCCTTATCACACATACATGTAGCCTATTGCACCTTCTATAATTTGTACCCCTAAGGTGGTTAATACAGACCCTTAAGCCCCAAAGGTCACCACAATGCTGTGCTAAATCCAGGTAGGTATATAAACAACTTTTCCCAAGTTCTAACCCAGTTAAATTTTAGAGAATCAAAATTTTCCTCCAAATCATATGATTAATTGATTTTGGGGGGAAACTGACACCTATCCAAAATCACAACCCATTCTGCCTGTTTAAATGAGAATATTCTTCAGTCTGAAAAATTATTTATAGAGATTTTTTACTACCCTTGTATACTGCAATGTTATTTCCTTTCCCACACACTAGCAAAGTCCATTTTCACAACTGCTATAAAGCGGCATGTTCACAGCTAGTAAAACAACTCAATAAATAGCCTCACGAAGCTATAGCTGTCTCATATCCTTTCCTCAATAAAAACAGAGGTGAACTGCTTATTTTCAGCAGCACTATAAGAAGACAGAAGCATTATGACTGCTCATACATTCTGACTATCATTTGCCACAAGCTATATCTGTCAGCATTAAATAAAGCTGCATTATAAATGTAAACAAAACACCCACATCTACAAAATGAGCTGTCCTCCATGGCTGTAGGCATGAATTGAACCTGCTTATTGACTCAGGTTGCTCTTTTTATTTATTCTTCTACAAAGACATGCATTTACTTTTCCCTACAAGCATGCTAGGTTTCAGAAAGGCAACTAGTCTTATGATAGAGAAAAAAGGCACAAGTTGACAAATGCATATCTTAATAGGAATAACATTATGTAGGCAAACAAATTGTTAAACTATTTTAAAATGTTATCCTAGATCAAGACACTAAATAGTAAATAATCTGTGGACCTAATCCTCCACATGTGTTCATGAACTGTAAGAGGTAATCTTACAGAACTGTAAGAGGTGTTCTTACAGAACTTTAATTTCAAATATCTAATGATAATGAAAGGGTCGTAATGATACTTACACTATTTGTTCCACCTTGCACACCTTGGGTATTCACTGATAAAATGGGGAGTTAAATAAATATTGAGGGAATTTAACTAGGCAGGGTACAAAATTTACTCAAGCTACCAACAAAAAATCATTTCTGAAAAAAAACAAATACATCCTTTGCAAAATGTTTTGGTACTTTTCCCTGGTATTTCAGTCTTAGTACAACTTTATGAGGCCACAGTGACAGAAGATCGAAAGGGTAATACACAGAAGGGTACCAAAAACTTTGTAATCCCAAAAACATTTTGCCATCTTTATTTTGTAAAATTCTGCAGAGATAATAGATAATATCGAATTTACTGCAAATAAGTTTACATTCTCACTTCAAATGTTTCAAAAAAGGGAGGACAAGGTCTTTTTTCCTTTTTTGTTGTTACAAGATAGGACACGACACCAGGAAAACAGACACCTGAATCGCAGATACACCAAACTCCTAGAAGTGCGTATAGCTCTGTTAATATTCCAACAGGTGTGCTGCATGTCAAAATTCTAGATTATTTCCAAGCTTATTTTGAAAAGGACCATCATCATGCCAAATCATGACAAATGAAGGTATGTTTTCAAGACATTCATTACAGATGGAGCCAGAGTACACATACAAGACACCAATACACACGGGTTACAGTAACCATGAAAGGCAGAATTCCTTCAAAGAACCACATAGGGGTCTTGCGGTGTACTTGATCAAATAATTTCTCAACTAGTTTTCTCTGCTAAATTAACTGACTGCTTGGGCCTCATTACAGAACTAGACTACAAATATGCCAATGTAGCCAGAGACGATGGAACAGATTTCTAGACGACAGAGATCTAAAAGGACCAAGTACTCCAAGAAGGTTCGCATCTATGTCACCTGTTGAATAATCTTGAGTCACTGAGAGATTTAAGTTTGTTCTTTGTTCCTAAGAAAAAAATGGTCCACAGATTAAAGTCTAGATTTTAAAAGCAAGAAGTAAAATGCAGTGATTAAAATATTAACGCATACTGTCACAGCTTATTCTTATGTAGGACACCATCCTCGATCACAAATGTTCCTTTGCATCTCACTATTCCATAGATGGATATTAATTATTACTGCCTTTCCTTTCTAAGATAAGCTTGTTAACAAGAACTACAGGATTGCTTACAGATACTATCCATATTAGGTAGGTTGCATCATTGTTTATGATGTTTACAGAAAAAAATGAAATCAGTACAAAGAAATAGTATGGAGTAATTAATGTATTGTAGTGTAGTAATTTCCACTTTCTACCTCCATTTAAATAAAATAAAGCTCAGTAACGCCAGCGTAAATCAGGGGGAGCCACAGGGGAGCACAGCAAGGCAAAGACATTAAAGCCAAACCAAAGCCCTTCTTCACCCAAGCTACTATTATTATTACTTGTGCAAAGCAAATATTCAGCCTCCAACCCTAAATCATTTCAATTCCTATTTCCAAGTATAATTTAATCTTTTTCAGCGACACTTGATGCTTACTTCATCACAGCATAATGACAGATTAAAAAGTTGTTGAATTAAATATTAAAGAGGACTTCAGGCAGTTCTGCATTTTTAAGGAATAACACAGATTGGGGATGAAATGAGAAGCCCAAATGCATATTTTATACCAAAAGGAAAGAATACATATATTTTTCCTCCAGGCCACCTACTTTGTAATAAAACACAGGGCAGGTTTTTATTTAGTGGATAAAAATGTGAAACAGTATCATAAGCTTCATATCATTATAATCTGGCACCATACAATGATGTCAAAGCTAATGATACTAAGTAAGAATATGATTTTTTTGGTATCTTATTTAAATATTTTTAAAATAAGTATATTCATAATTTATCACTTTTGCATTCTGATTTTAAAAATTAACTTATTTGTGGAAATTTCCCTCAGAGATAAGAATCTCACAGATGATAGCATCAAAAGCAGACCATTATGTAAATGATTTCATGATACAAACTGTTCTGAGTAGATAAAAAAAGTTGAACCATACTGGTAAATACAGTTCCAATTAAAATGCTGATTGGATTTCTACATCTAATTTTGGAAACTCCCATTAGATTCAGGTAACATTAAAGATGAAATGTATATAAACGTAGTACCTTAACTCAAGTGGAATGGACTTGGGTCAAAAAATAATATTTTGGATGTTATATTTAAATATATATAGGTAATAATACAAAGATATACACAGTTATAATTCCAAGGACCCACAGATCACTAAGTTTCATATATCTTTTCAATTTTGTTGTTTTTAAAGAACAGAGTTTTTATTTTCCCCTGAGGTCTAAAAGAAAACAAGCTTTTTTGTTCCATGGTGAATTCAAACAATTTAATGGGGGAAAAACGAACTCCATGAACATTTGACTCTATTTGTAAAACATCAAATCGCAATCTTTTGTACATGCACAAGTTTTTACACCATGATTATATATAAGTACTTTTCTGCCTTTTCATCTCACTTATATGTTATCAATACTTTGTTTGACTGAACCACATGAAATTGCCATTTTTAATGTCAAAATGGTCAGATACCAGCAATTTCATATGATTTGACATTCATTTTAGAAAATTGCATCTTTGTATAATTCCAGTTAAAGAAGAGAAAAATCATCCACAATACTGCTTTAAACAATTAGAAGTGACTTTAAAAAATATGTACTGTACAGAGGGATCAACTTTTCCTTACAAACCAAGGAAGAAATGACATTTGTTTTCGAAAATAGTTCATTTTTGGAACAAGTTCACAGTATAACGTCAAAAGAGGACATTAAACATTTTTAAAGTAATACTTCTTATCTGTTTGTTTAAAGAAATAAAGAAAGTGATAAGGGTACTACATTGATTTCTTCAGAAATTATGACTTTGGCTGGAAAAGAGCTATCATCCTCACATGGCCTTGAAAGGATGGCCTAGTTCCTTTTGGAAAAATTTTCAGTGTGGTTGCTCCTGGCTGAATGTGACACGATTTACTCATAAAATTCTACACATGCAATCCTTAATTTTAAAGAAAACTACAAAATATGACTATGGAATTGTTTTTGCAAATCTAAAAATGGGGCAAGGCTTTTCAAATCATCCTCTTAATGTTTTCCAGGCTCCCTGTTCTGCTGTTCCACAGGCATGGATATTTGACTAGTCAGTCCCTGCAAGCATTCAATTTTAAGTCCACACAATGAGGTATATACACTACACTGCAGAAATACTGTACAATAATCTTTACTGATACTCTGTAAAAGTGCAGAAAAAAAAGAAAAGAAAAGAGCACATTCATTCTCCTACCATACTCAATACTTCCTGACTAAAGCCAAGTCACTGGGGAAATGGATTGCGGGGCGGAGGGATAGTGGTGACAAGAGCAATTTTTCTACCGGTCCCGTATTTAAATCCCAGAAAGAGCAATAATCTAAAATTTCTGGAATATTTTCCATGCAGCAAGAATAAGGCAATAATTTCCTATCACCTAGCACATAGTAAGTACTCAACAAATGTTTGTACAGTTTTAAATTTCCTAGGAATTCCCTGTGGACTTCAGTCTCCCACTGAACAACAGCCATTAAGTTAGGATGCTCCAGAGTCAATTACGGCGGGAAACCTCCGAATGATGTTTCATGTTTATGGTGAGGGGTTAGAGAGTTAATTTTTTTCCTAACCATTTTGCCAGGGTGTCCTTGTTTTGCAGCTGGTTCGAATTTTCTAACGTGAAAGAGGTTCATACAGTGATTTTTTCCGCTCTCCTCGGAGATACCTGAGTAGGCAGCAGCCCGGGTATTTGAAATCAAGGAAATCCAGCCACTAAGGTCGCCAGGCCTCAAACCAAGTTTCAGGTTTGGATTTGAAAGGCACTAACTCTCGAGAGCTCGGGGGCAAAGCTGATCGCCGGGGTGCGGACCCCAGGGCACAAGGCTGGCTGCGGGCAGCTGGGGAGGCAGCTCTGGCCACGGCCGGCCAGGCGGCCACTTCTGTGGGACGCAGCCGGGAAGACCGCTGGCAGGGGGCGGCTCCGGCGGCCGCGCTGCTCTGCCCCGAGGCTCCCGGGGCGCGCCCATTGTTCTCCGCGCACCGAGCGGCGGCCCGCCTGCCCGGACGATCCCCGCTCCCCCTCCGGGCGACCCCGTCGGCTCTCCCGCTCCCCGCCGCGGCGCGCCCCCCGCCCCTCCGGCTGACAGCGGATTCTCACCGCCCTGACTGCATAATTAATGTAAATGGAGCAGCCTCCATGTCATGTGCGGCCTCTTTGGGTTTACTTTTGTGCGACACTTACACAGGAATATTAACTAGAGAAAGCAGCATCACAACAGGGGTGGAAAATCAGCCTGTCAGGGACTCATTCCAAATGCCACGGAAAGAGAAGCGGCTTCAAGATTGTTTCATCAAGGTGATTGAGAACAAAAACTACCGAGGAAAGAAAATTCGGGCTTACACTGAGCTCCCACACATCCATTATTTCTCTCTCTACACTCTTTAGGAACTAGGTTCCTAAACACCGCTTAATGCAAAACTCGGGACTCTGCGTTTGTGCACAGCCAAGCGAGCCCTGGTTCGGGCCGCGCGTGTGCAAACGCGCACCTAATCCACGAGTGTGCAGACCCCCTTCGAACCCCACAACCAGGGAGGAAGAGGCCTGAACCGAAAGACACCTCTCCACGGGTCAGTGAGTTATTCCGAGAAACCACGGGTAATCGTGGGTGACCCCACACCTTAACTGGAATTAAGGCCGATATCTGGGGATGCTCAAGAGCCCTTCAATAAGGTGCCTGAGTTATATTATTGCTACTCTACCTTCAGTCAAACTATGTTAAGGACATTTTATTGTACTTTGTGGTCATTGACTGGTTTTCCTTCCATAACCTGCCATCAGAAAGGAAACTCAGAAGTCAAAATAATGAGTAAACTTGCAGAGCCCACTGTACACCAAAACACATATCTCTTTTTTTTTAACTTATATTCATAATTATCCAGAATATTTCATGTTGGATATAGTCTCTTTTCTAAAAAAGCAGACAATATGACTTCCTAAGTCTTTAGGTTGCCTAATCTAAATAAGCAGGAAATCTTGCTATACTTTCTATGGACCAGTATATTGGCCTACTAAAAATATTATTTTAAAAATTAAGAACTTACATCTCAAATACACACATTCAGTTACATAAATTCAGTTAAGACTTAAAGAAACAGTATTATAAATTTATGAACAATATAGTTACATTAGGCTCTAAGTGTTTTTATAATAGTAAGTAATCAAATCTCAAACTTTCCTAATATTTAGTTTCTACACAATTTAGAAGAGGAAATGAAATACACTAGAAAACGGACCCCAAAAATCCAATAAGAATGAGGATATTGTAAATTTCAACTTGCATGTGTGTTAGGTGTTGTTAAGGAACAAAAATTATAAAATTGGTACTATCAAATCTTATGTTTCCCAAATAATGCCATTGAGTGAGAGTGTCTGTTTTGGAAGGCATGTCTGCCACCTCTCCTCTCATGTAACAGAGTGACTTAATCCTGAATGTTCTCAGGGAATTCCTCCACACAAAGGGGTCAATTGTAGGCCACAGAATAACCTTCTACATATTTGTCTATCAAGTGGTTGGGAACTAAATCCACCTGCATGTCTGTACTGGCTTAATTAAGGATATGTACAATAACTGAAAATAATACCTTTATCCATTCAATACACTACATGACAGAAGAGATCAAAATGGACATGTCGATCAAAAGGTTTACATTAGACAGGAAGCAGCCGTCAGACCATTATTACAAATTAAAGGTATTATATTCAAGTCATTTTTAATCTCTTAAAAATGAATAACCCTTCTCTGCATATTAAATCATTTTTCTCCACAGAAGTAACATTTCTTTCATGTCTAAATGCACATATTCCTTCATATGCTTCAGTTCTCGTACTAGAGGTGATAGAGGTCTATTACTTTCAATTGTAAGTCAGCATTAGCCAAGTTTGGGCTTCTCTCTTGACGATATAACTGACTCAACACAGACTTATGCAAAAGCTCCTACATTAAAAACATGAGAACTCAAACTCGTCATACACAGTGATCTTATCTCCTGAATCTTTTACTGCACTAAAATTCTTATTGGCATTCTATAATTAATAACTTCTATAGTAACATAAGCTGCTTTATGTCTAGTCACTGTACTTAATAAATACAAGACAAATTCTCCCTTATTTTCTATGATAACTAAATTAGCCTTCTAATTCTGGAAATCTTTTACTTTTAAGAACTTTAAAAAATCATGTATTAAAATATCAATCCTGATTTTAAAAGGATACCAAATTTAGGGTCAGTGAAGTAGAAACAGATAAGTCCCTTGAGATACTGTGTGAAACCTGCAGCTCATTGATTTTGTTCTTGATAATATGCTATTAAATTGGCGAACATGCTGACCTTGTGTGCAAAGGCAGAATTGTGCATATGCCACAGAAAGTTAAAAAAACAGCCTCAAAATGACTGTTTAAAACTGTAGGTTACAAAACCTTAAAATACAGACAAGTATTCCATAGTTTATTTAAAATTGGCAACCACAATTTAACAAGCTATTCTAACAAATGATTAGCATAGCGTGTGCTTTTCTTTAGCCATCAATTATGACACAGGGTAATGCAGGGCACAACTTAAGTGTCAAATTACAATATGCTATACAAAACCACTTTGCAACACAGCTTTCTGTTTGCTTAGCAATTACTACAGAGCGCACTGCTTTTCATGAAAGGAATTGGTCAGAACTGTTTATAAGAATTACCACAAATGTTTATATATTTATATGACAAAGAATTAGTTGACAGTTTCAGAAAACTTCTCTTTAACCTTTGATAAATAAGCTGTATTATCTTGTATTGGCTTAAAATCATGCATACAACCAAAATGGTCTAGATCTTTCTCTTTTTAAAATAAGATTCATCTGTGGTATGTGACAAAAGTAGAATAGTACTTTTCAAGACCAATGTATGAAAAGTCTTTGATACTAATTTGTCCACTAAGAAAATTTAAAACATTTATTATCTGAACTGTTGGTATGGTGAAAATCTAAATTAGGCAAATATTTAATCATTCTGAAGGCAGAGCAACATTGTCTTATTTATAATTCTCAGTAAGACAAACATGGATATAAATACAAAATAAACTAGTATAATTTCAGAAATGTGGTTCAGGTTGTAATCTTCACATGGCAATCACTGTTTCAAATACTTGTTCTATCAGTGGTGAAAATGAGTAAAGGTTATCTGTTTTAATTGTAGGGCCATCCATTAATTCATAAAACTCTTATGTGAATAAATACTTAATGAGAAAAGGGAAAAAATACACAAAACAGTTTTTATGCTGTTTTTTCTGTTCTGCTGCTGTCCTTTCCCCCTGCATTTGCCTAAAGGCTCTCAGTAAATTACACTCCCAGTAAATGACTGTAATTTACCCGTTGAATTCCCTTGTTCAGGAAAAGCACAAAAACACATTCCAGCATTTCCACAGCTCAAATTTACCATTCGGGATGTCAAGAACAATCCATGGGCAGTAATTTGAAACTGTTTGAACCTTCAAATGAGGGAAATTAGAAATGTTTTGAGAGCTAAGATTTTCAGTGAAGAGATAAAAACCTGATAAAAATCTCTAACTGTTCTGTTCCTTTCTTCCCCCTCCCATATCAGAGGCCTAAATAAACTATTCCACAGTAGGTTTTGAGACAGTGCTATAGAATACAGTCTAGGTAATTTAAGTCAAATTAATATTTACTAGGTTAATTTTTAATGTTAATACATACTACACTAATGCCCTGCTTACTGTTATTAATAAAAACATAGATCCTCTTTGCACTTTTCTGTCAAAGCTATCTCCCTGTGCACTATCCACCCAACTATTACTCAAAACAACTTCCTCTAGTACAAGGGCAAAGTTGTAAAGACTAAGGGTTCTAGGGAAACCTAGCAGTCACTGCTAAAATTGTTTGTGGAAACAAGAACAAAGACTTTCTATTTAGTTATGCTTCAATAGGGAGAAATCTCATGCACAAAGAAATGTAAACATTTATATGAGCTAAACTTGAGTTGTATCACTTAGTATTTTCATATGTAACACAGGCCAACATATAGAATAAACCAGCATAATCCCCAATGTAAACACTTCCCTTACTACTCTAAGATAGACACACACACACACACACCCTAGAGTTAAGAACATTCAATAACCAAAACAACCTATTTCACTCTGTCTAAAGGCAGGTTTTCATATGGCAAAATGGTTATAAATCCTCATTATCCTAAATAAAATTACAGCACTTTAAACATTTCCAGGGAGAACATTCTCTCTTCTAAACAACTACCTTAGCGAGTAATAGGAAGCAATATGGTTGCACTTGTGTCACAGTTGGAAGCCTTTTTAAACTGTCGCCCTGCTAGCAAACCGATTCTACATATTAAAATGAATGTGTTGCTTATTTCAAGGGGAAAAATCATTTATAAAATCAAGACCATTATTAGGATACTGTGACTTACTTTTCTCTTTAAAGTGAACCAGAAGTACCGAAGGCAATAATCTATATATGTTCACATAACTTCACTCTCCATCAGTTTGGTCTTAGAAGAAACAGTATTCCTGAAAGATGAAGCTTTGCGTATTTAACACTTAATAATCAAAAAAGCTTATTGCACCAAATACTTCTGATCCTGAGTTATACAGGGGAAAAAACCCGTAAATTTCCTTTTTAGTATAAAACACAGAGCCTTTACAAATGTTTCCAACTAAATTATATAGACTATTTTTTTAAAAGATACAATGCATGTATTTTTTATCTGCTCTGAACTATCTGTTAAGTGTACCCTTTTCCTGATAGTTATGTTGGCATCAAGGAGTACTCAGGCATTAAAGTAGCTGTATAGTGACTGTGACAAATTAATACTTTAGATAAGTTTAATATCAGGCCTGAACTGAATATGTGAACCAAATTTCTGTTGTGCTCTGAAGTTCACAGAGGAAAATGAATGACAAACATTAGCATTCACTGGGCAGATGAAGATACTCTTCTCACGCTGCAATTTGTATTTAATTGTAAAAAATATATTGGAACTTAAATAACTTCTCTACATGCTTTTTAATCTAGGTATACAATGGCCATGTGATTTTTAAATTCCACATAGATAATGGAAGAAGTTGTATTTTCCAAGATGGAGCACCATGAACATCTCTCACCAGGAATTTGTAGGGCAGTGCTGCTCTCTATCAAATGGTTGCTTGGTTTGTTTTAAGACACCCATTTGTAGAATCTTAAGCATTAACTTTGTTAGCATATAATGTGAGTGATTCGAAGTTTCTATAACCTCAGCTTTCTGAACATTTAGAATATGTATTCAATCAATAGATATTTACTGCATACTGTGTATTACAGTGCTTAACGGGGGCAAAGCAACTAGTAATAAAGTAATTAACTTCTCAACCGAGATCCTATATGTTCTGCTGTTGTTTCTGACTGAAATTTTCCAGTTAATTTCTAGACAATTACATTATCTATTTCATAATTGCAAACCTGGTTGAATTGTTTCTAAAAGTTGCAACATGTTTCAAGCCAACAGAACCAGGAATGCATAAAAGCTCCTGTTTCTAATGTCACTGTTATCAAGCCAAAAACAATTATACTCATTTGAGTTATAGCAACCAATAAACTTAGATAATCACCATATGCAACACAACATTTTGGCACTTGAACTTAAAACTCTTGTAGACAACTATAGATTGCTTCTAATACAGAGCCCTCTTGTCCTACCCAAGGCTGCCAATAGAAATGCCAAAGCTGCTGAATACTGCGCATCCTAGTAATGCTGTCAGTAAATGGCACATTCACACAGCCCCCAATCCTCTCTTCCCAGGCATGGTCTTCTCCAGCTGCAGCTTAATTTCCTGTGACTTGCCTAATTACTGTAATTAAGGATTAATTGCCATTAATTATTCACACATAAGCTCATCGCAAATCATGGGGTAAATGTCTTATGAAAGCTGCCATACAAGCCATGTATAAACACACTGGGATGCTTCAGGCAGGCGAATCTATCACTCAGCCCTCAAGCAAATCTCTGTGCTTCTCTTACAAAAACAGCTATAACTCTCAGAAACTCGACAGTCCTTTCAGGTAAGCATTAGGTTACAAAGCATGTTTTCCTGTGGAAGCCACAACGGTTTTATTAGTACTATAAATGCTGTTTTATCTTTCCAACTGCTATTTTTATGTTTCCATTTTTATTCTACAGTGCTCAGTTTAGGACAACCACTTGCTTCAAGGAGGAATGTTTGCAGTTGCTACTTTCCCCCATCACAGTTTGAAATAGTTCCATGTGGTTTACAACATATGACCATGCAACTGGGATCAGCATGCTAAAAAATCAATGGATCGGCTACACAATTGGAACAGAAACCATTTCAAAAGTCACAATTTCTTTCATTGGTGTAAAAAAAAGCTATAGCCCATATTTAGTCACTGCTAGAGTGTTCCTTGGAGAAGGAAATGGCAACCTACTCCAGTGTTCTTGCCTGGAGAATTCCAGGTACAGGGGAGCCTGGTAAGAGGCCATCTATGGGGTCGCACAGAGTCAGACACAACTGAAGCGACTTAGCAGCAGCAGCAGCAGCAGCAGCAGAGTGTTCCTTATAAGGCAAGTTATCAGCTCTGCCACCAAAGTACCACTGACAAAAATGATTGAAAATGGCAAGCAAGCAAAATAGCCTCATGAAGATTATTGATGTATTAGCTGGGTTCCCTGTTTTCATAACAGCACCTGGTATTTTCACAATTATAAAATATAAACATCATTTCTTCATTCCTTTGCAAAGCAAAAAAAAAAAAAAAAAGAAGAAGAAATTGGTTTTTTCCAAGTATTTCTAATAGACCCTGAGCTGATGAGGAAACTTCCAAATCTTAGTCTAGGAATTATACTCCTAACGCTTCTTTCCAGTTATCTAGGGTTTATCATGTTTGAAGGCTTTAAAACAGAAGAAATCATTTTAACAACAGAATACTGTATATGTTTTTAAAAACTTAAACTATATCAACACTACGTATTATAACTGCCCTAGGAAATTTAAGTCTAAGTAGGCAGAATGCTGTTCTAATTGTTATGTTAGTTCCTTCTGCAGCAAATTAATGCATGAAACATTTTCATTTCAGTACATGTTTGTGTGTCTGAGTTAAACATTTATGTTAATGGACCTTCTGGCAGGGTTTTAATGTTTCAAATACTCCTCTAGAACGGCAACTTTTCAAATAGGAGTTCTTTCCCCCATTTTCTGCAGTACTTGTAACAGGGGTACATGGGAACTAAAATAATTTCATAGTTTTAAAGTCTAAGCTTAAAATCAACAACTTAAATAACTACAGACAATATCTACATTCAAGCAAAGTACCAAGTAAGCTTACAGATATACTGGCTATCCAAAATGAAAAAAGCTAAATATATACACTCTAATATCTAATTGGAGACATATATTCACATCACAGTTTTAACCAATTCTTGGTCAAAAGAGTTGAGAAAAAAATAAACCCTATCGCCCTTTGGTTCCAACAGATTTAAAGGGATGCATGATTTCTGTAGTGTTCACAGAATGTGTTCTCAACACCCTCCGGAACCTTCTTTACAAATACCCAGTCATCCATCTGAAGCAGCCCAGGTCTTGTATATTTAACTTCTATTACTCTCAAAACCAATGAGCAATATACAAAGCCTGATAAAATTCCTCAGCTGAGACATAAGTCTTTTTCTGTAACAACAGATTTGTAAAACTGGAATAATGTTTACAAAGTCCTAACTTTTCTCCCTGTTGAATTATATATGTAATCCAAAACTTCAGTCTGGAACTTAGTTAATACTTAATGGTGATCATGGGTACTCCATTCCCAAACCCACTCATTTGGACTATCTCTTCCATCAAAAATTTTTGGTTAGGACATTTAGGCTCCTAAAATTTTATAATTCTGGGCTTTTGCATTGCTACTCAAGAACTGCTGTACATTTACAGTAACAATTTGAAAATTTGGAAACTAAATCATTCTACAGGGAAATTCATAAAAATTAATTTTGGTGGAAATGTATAATTTATTGCCAGTGATAATGATATAAAACTGAATTTAAATGTTGTTCAGGTTTTATTATTATTTGTGTTTTAAGTTTACCTAAAGTTCAGTGCTTTAACTTAGCTATCACTTTACTGATTCCTACACCCCTATCCTAGAGTCAGCAGTCAGAGACAGAGAGAGCTGTTAAAATCTATCATCCTAACACACAGCTTTACCATCAAAGTCATCTAATTGATACTTCCCTATTTTTGTCACCTTGCCTTGATGCCAGCTGCCAAGCTCTGCCATGTCACTTTCCATTTATGGACTCCCAAGTCCCTTGATCTGGCTAATTAGGGTTTATGTGTTAATTGGAGTAAATACAAAGATGGGAGTCACAGGCACAAATTTCAAAACACAGCCATAAATTGAAGAGTTGATAAGCAGGGAGAAGATGCCTTCATAGAACAAGTGTCAAGTTTATTTTATCACTAGAAAGAACCAGAATCTCCTGACAAACTGATAAGCTTTTAACTTTTTGAAAAGATGTAATGAGAAGAACAGTAACGAACATATTAAGAATATTGCTCTGTAGCAGAAAAATATACAATACATTTCAATTTGGTTCAAGAAGGCACAGTTCTCTTTGAAAATTTCTGAACTATTTCTATTCAATGAGAGATATTAATTTCTATCTTATTTCACAAAAACATCCACCTTGTTTTTAATTTCTAATAAGAATCTAAAAGTTAATCTAATAATTTAAAATCCTGAGATAGTTAAGTGACAAAAATGACATTTTCACTAACATTTTGGATACATTAATACTTTTTCTGCTAAAAGATAATTGCTTGAAAGAATTACCACAAATTACAGCCAAGAGTTTCTGAATACTATACAAGCAGATTTAGGGTACTAGATTTCAGATGCTTATCTCAAATGTCAGTTAAGATGACTTTAAAAGGAGTATGCGTGTTTTTTGTAGTTATCAGAGTATGTTTTGAACACCCTCCAGAACCTTCTTGACAAAAGCATTACTGTCAGTTAGAGATACTGTCTTTTCGAGCATCTGGAAGGGAGGAGCAAAGTCAGATAATTAATATGGAAAATAACTGAAAGAGTTGGTAAAGTCTTTCATTGCTGTTTGCTTTCATAAAAAGTTTCATACCTGATCAGTAACAGTGAGTTGACAAAAATGTGATGGGAGGACTACTTCATCTGTTATACTGTTCTGTTACAACTACCTGGGATTTGTTGTTAATAATCATAACAACAGCAGCTACAATTACTGCTTATATTTATACAGCACTTCACAGCTTACAGAGAACCTACACTTGTGTTATCTGAAGTTATGGTTACTAACAGAAGTTCGGTAATACAACCAAAATATACAGGTAAGGACTTTTTAGAGAAGGTATTCAAATCATTTTCAGGTTGATTATTTAACAATGTCAGAACAAGTCTATCTTCCAAAGGCATCAGTATAATACCAAAAATATTGAAAAATACATTGATTAGAATAACTACATGGTGTTTCTCACAAGACAGATTTAAGAAGTAGCTAAATATATGTGAAACAGGTACATAAAAAATTCTTCACAAACATCTTTCCTTCCCTTTACCTTTGTTAACCAACAAAATATGGTATTAATTCTAATAATTTATGATAATTTAGGTTCAATATTAATAAATATGTTCCTTAGGTGAAACTAGTATTTTGAACTCATTTGCCACAAGCCTGAAATTAATCAACTTTTTAAGTAAACAGAAAAGACATGGGAATGAATAAAAGACCATTTGCATGATCACAATATTAAAAGTGAACCTTGAATATTCATATACCTTTTGATAAAGAATAGAATACCTTTAAAAAAGCAATATTCTCTGGAAAACTTTTTGACAACAGTGTTTAAAAATTTTGAAATATGTGAAATATGAGAAAATTCATCTTTTTTCCTGAGAAAAAAAAAGTCTCTTGTTTCTGGTGATGTACATCAGTTCAAGAAATATACTTGAAATTCCTACATAAGAAATGAGTGAAAATGTCACATGAAAACATCTGAGACCCACATCACATGGTATATCAGTAGCAACTTCACACAACTTTTTAAACAAAACTATGCTGTAACTTAGTGTGCAGTTTTAACTGAAAACAACCAAGCTAATTTCTACAAATTAACAGATGTGTATAAGAAACAGTTAGAAACAAAGAAATGCATATGTGAACATCATCAGCATCCAAATGAGTTTATTGCAGGACTCTTTAAAGCACATCTGATCTTGGCTCCAGCCTGTAGTCTACCTTTCAACTTGCAAATGACAGTGTCACCAAACACTGTCCTTCCATCAATCAAGCTGGGTCATGAATATACAAAAGGCAGCAGAGAAGCTGGCTACCTCCTGCAGTTCAACTTGGCCTAATTATCTAGGCCTTTCTTTTGGTTACAGTCTGAAGGGTATACACCCAGTCAGCTGCTGGGCAGCCGGAGGCCTAATCAAGAGAGGTTATGCATACTGACCCTTATATGGACATCCAATGCAAGTTAAATGTGAGCACCAAATGTCATCTTTCTTATTCATCATTATGAAATTTCCCTCCCCTTTCGAAATACCAATCTGCTGCCATTTTCAGACACTCCTCTTACCCCCCTCCAAGCTGTCATTTCACTGTGCTTGCTGCCAGTTGAGTGAATTAGCATTCTAACTGATGTGCTGCTCTTCTCAGACAAATCCTTGAGCTGCGTTAACTAATGACTTCTCTCCAGAAAAAGGAACTGATAGTCAACCATTGATAAAAGAGAGTCCATTTCCACAAATCACAAACAATTTGCCATAATGGTGGCAACATCAGTAAGGAGTTACTATGGTTGTCCACTTTCCCTTGTGTTTTTCTCTCATTGCACTCCCAAGAAACAACCATCACCACCGAGGGGAATCTAAAGCTGCTAACTAGAGTCAGCTGCAACTGCGTGTGATGGTGAACTCTAAACAAGACAATTTATTCACCAAAGTATCAGTAGAGATGGAAAGAAGGCAAACAGTGAAGAGCCATGTCCATAGCTAGTCAGTGAGGATGAGTCTGATAATATAGCAAATTGCCACAGTGCCCAGTGCCAGTCCCTGCACATAAAAGGTGTTCAATAGTTGCTATTTTCAGTGATACAAAAAACCAACTGTGATGTAGCTAGGCCATAGCCTGGACCGTGTTGTGGAAATAGAAAGACGGGTCCAGATACTGCAAACGTTATGGAGTATGTTATATAAAAGTGGACAATGAAAATAAAAGAAGATCCACTCTTAAAGGAGAGAGAAGATATAAAGATAGAAAACTTCAGTAAAGACAGACTGAGAAAAGGAGATATCTGATGGGCTATCCTTACATAAATCTTAATTGCTCTCTGTTTATGTAGTTCCTTGACATATACACTGAAGAGGTAATGATGCCATCTGACATGGCAGAAGATACTACAATGATTTACACTCCTGCAAGTCCTAGAAGAAGTGCTGGAAAATCATATCTAACTGAAACTAAAACAGCCAAGTATATTTACCTAAAACGGTAGGAGATGGGGTGGGACTCAGAGAAAGCTTACTTTATGATGAGAAAAGGGTCTTTCATAATCAAATGTATACGGTTTGATTATGATAACATCCTGATTATTTAGCTTATAAAATCAATATACATTCATTCCACAAATCTTTATTAAAATGATTCATTCCACAAGTCTTTATATGCCAGTCACCTAGGGCCTGTGTACCAGCCTCTGTGGGACAGAGAAACATGTATGACATATCCACAATCTATTTATAATCTCACTAGAAAGACAGACATCCACATAAAAAGAGTAACAGCAACAAATTTAAATAGAATATATCACAATAAGTGACACATAAATAAAAGGCAAATGAGTGATACAAAAAATAAGAGTCAGATATTCGCATCAGGTGGCCAGAGTATTGGAGCTTCAGTGTCAGCATCAGTCCTTTCAATGAATATTCAGGGTTGATTTCCTTTAAGATTGACTGGTTCGATCTCCTTGCAACCCACGGGACTCTCAGGAGTCTTCTTCAGCACCACAATTTGAAAGCATCAATTCTTCAGCACTCAGCCATCTTTACAGCCCAACTTTTGCATCCATACATGACCACTGGAAAAACCATAGCTGTGACTACAAGGACTTTTGTCACCAGTGATGTCTCTACTTTTTAGTACACTGTCTAGGTTTGTCATAGCTTTTCTTCTAAGGAGCAAGTGTCTTTTAGTTTCATGGCTGCAGTCACTGACCACAGTAATTCTGGAGCCCAAGAAAATAAAATGTCACTGTTTCCACTTTTTCCCCCATCTATTTGCCATGAAGCAATGGGATCAGATGCAATGATCTTAGTTTTTTAAATGTTGAATTTTAAGCCAGCTTTTTCACTCTCCTCTTTTACTTTCAACAAGAGGCTCTTTAATTCCTTTTCACTTTCTGCCATAAGTGCGGCATCATCTGCATATCTGAGGTTGTTGATATTTTTCTAAGCAATCTTGATTCCAGCTTGTGATTCATCTAGCCCACCATTTCACGTGATGTCCTCTGCATGTAAGTTAAATAAGCAGGTGACATTATACAGTTTTGATGTACTCCTTTCCCAATTTGGAACCAGTTCGTTTTCCATGTCTGGTTTGAATGGTTGGCTCCTTGACGTGCATACAGGTCTCTCAGGAGACAGGTAAGGTAGTCTGGTATTCCCATAGTATCTGGAATGAGGGAAGCTATAAAACATGACCTACCTTGAAGTACAGTACAGAGAATAGGATTAGAATGCAGAAATTAATTGTGTGTTTTTGAAAAAAGAAAATAGACTAGTTTGATTGAGACAGAAAATTCTTGTCAGAGACTTCTCTGAGTCTCTAAGCCAAGCTGGGGTCTTCTAAATATGCAAAAACTTTCATGTAGTTAAAGACAGTGACCTGATTCCAGCTATACCAAAGTTTCCTCTGATAGACACAAAACATGCACCATTCCCCATAAATCTTCTCTGAGCATACCATTTTCAAAATCCCTCTTGCAACATGGGTTCCAAATGCTTCCAAATAATACTACTTCCAAAATTTGACAAGCATAGAAAATATTAGGATTGGTATTTTTTGTTCTTGTTTGGAAAATACATTTAATTTAGTGATGAGAAATAAAAACAGTAAGTAGTAATTTAGGTCAGCATAGAAAAATTACTTTCTGTAGGGTCAGTCCTGTAGTTCTATTAACAAAAATCAAAACTGTTAAATTCTGGCAGACACATTACACCATTGTCTCCTTTGAACTTAGATTTATGTAAGTCTCCTTTGTGTGTGTATGTACTGAGGTTATATCAGATCTGAATTAATTTCAACAACCATTTACTGTGTCAAACCTATCTCTGCATCTGCTCTTAAATTTTAAGTGAAATGTCCTCCCCTTCTCTATCTAGATAGCCCTATTAAGCCTTCCCCAAAACTTCCTTATTTGGAAAGATTTTCACTATAACACATTTATAATACCAAAGAACTGATGACAACTGAAATAACTTAGAATATAGAAATGATTAAGAAAGCAACAATATACACTCAATAAAATTACTTATTAAAAATCTGCTAACATGGAAAGTGTTCACATTGTAGTACTAATGAGAAAAATCCACAATATTGAAAAATAAATGATCCCAATTATAAAACAAAAATATGCACTGAAAAATGAGGAGTCTGGGAAGAATGCAAATTAGTAACTCTTCTGAAGGGCAATCTGGCAGTATCTATTATAAAATGTGTACACACTAGAACCTAGGAGCTGCAAGTTCCCCAGAGAAACTCTAACACATGGGACACAGAGATACATATGGATGTCAGAAGCAGAAGCTTCCTGTTACTTGCTTTTAAAATCAGCATTCATTGGTATTACTTCATGGCTGCATCACAACTTGCGTATTCATCAAACAACTGATGGACTTTATGGCACTTCTCATTCTTATTCCACCATAAACAAAGCTATTATGGACATTCAGATACATGTCTCTTAAACCTTTTTTCTCTGGGATATGTACCTAAGAGTAGAGCTGCTAATTTATAGTGCATGCCAATCTTCAAATTTATTAGATACTGCCAAATTATTTTCCAATGTTGTACCAATGTATATTCCCACTAATAATACATGAGAGTTCCTATTGCCCTGCATTCTCACCAATACTCAGAATTTTAAATTAACTGAAGATCATTTTATACATTCGATCTTGGTGAATGTTCCATGTGTAATTGAAAAGAACACATATTCTGCTGTTACCAGGAAAAGGGAAATGTCAACTAGGTCAAGTTGGTTGATAGTGTTCTTCATGCCTTCTATATCCTTGCTGAGGCGACTAGCAATAACCCAATCTTGCATTAATGACATAAACTGAACCTAGTCTTGATATATGTCTGAATATTTTGAACTTGGTTTGGCAACACTTTGTTGAGAATTTTTCCATCTGTATTCATGAATGAGACTGACCTGTCATTTTCCTTTCTTATATTGGTCCCAGTCTCATAGAATAGTTACATTAGGGTTATATAATTTCAGTATACTTCTGTTTGCAACACTGTATAAATTGTGTAAGATTGAAATTATCTATCCCTTGAATGTTTAGAAAGCAGTTACAAAATGTCTGAACCTACCATTTTCTTTGTGGCAAAATTTAAATTACTAATTTAATTTATTTAATGATTAGAAGACCATGTACATTTTCTACATTGTTAGTAAGTTTTGGTAATTTGTATGTTTCTACAAATAATCTATTTCACCTAAGGTGTTGATGTATTGACAAAATGTTTATAATACCTTTTCTTTTTAATCTTTGCTGCACATGTTATTTCTTTTTCAAATTCAGTATTATTTGTGCTTCTCTCTCTCCCTTCCTTCCCTCTTTTAAATCGGCTTATTTATTTTTGACCAAACTTTTCCAGAAGTTTGTCAATAATAATTTTTTCAAAGAACCAACTTTGACTTTTCAGTGCTTTCTATCATATCATTGTTTCCTATTTCATTCAAATTTGTATTATTCCTTTTATCTGTTTCCTTTGCATTGATCTACCTTTTATGCTCATAAGTTAGGTTTCAGTTCAGTTCAGTCGCTCAGTCGTGTCCGACTCTTTGCGTCCCCATGAATCACAGCACGCCAGGCCTCCCTGTCCATCACCATCTCCCGGAGTTCACTCAGACTCACGTCCATCGAGTCAGTGATGCCATCCAGCCATCTCATCCTCGGTCGTCCCCTTCTCCTCCTGCCCTCAATCCCTCCCAGCATCAAAGTCTTCTCCAATGAGTCAACTCTTCTCATGAGGTGGCCAAAATACTGGAGTTTCAGCTTTAGCATCATTCTTTCCAAAGAAATCCCAGGGCTGATCTCCTTCAGAATGGACTGGTTGGATCTCCTTGCAGTCCAAGGGACTCTCAAGAGTCTTCTCCAACACCACACTTCAAAAGCATCAATTCTTCGGCGCTCAGCCTTCTTCACAGTCAAACTCTCACATCCATACATGACCACAGGAAAAACCATAGCCTTGACTAGACGGACCTTAGTCGGCAAAGTAATGTCTCTGCTTTTGAATATGCTATCTAGGTTGGTCATAACTTTTCTTCCAAGGAGTAAGCATCTTTTAATTTCATGGCTGCACTCACCATCTGCAGTGATTTTGGAGCCCAAAAAAATTAAGTCTGACACTGTTTCTACTGTTCCCCCATCTATTTCCCATGGAGTGATGGGACCGGATGCCATGATCTTCATTTTCTGAATGTTGAGCTTTAAGCCAACTTGTTCACTCTCCTCTTTCACTTTCATCAAGAGGCTTTTAGCTCCTCTTCACTTTCTGCCATAAGGGTGGTGTCATCTGCATATCTGAGGTTATTGATATTTCTCCTGGCAATCTTTAGGCAATTAACTTTACTTATTTTAGAATTTAAGCATTTAAGGCAAAAATGTCTAATAAAGCTTTAGTTATAGTCCACAAGTTTTACTACAAAGTGAAAGTGTTAGTTGCTCAGTCGTGTCCAACTCTTTGCAGCTCCATGGTCTGCAGCCCACCAGGCTCCTCTGTCCATGGGATTCTCCAGGCAGGAATACTGGAGTGCGTTGCCATTCCCTTCTCCAGGAGATCTTCCTCACCCAGGAATCAAACCCGGGCCTCCTGCATTGTAAGCAGATTCTTTACCATCTGAGCCACAAGGGAAGCCCAAGTTTTGTTATAAATAGTACTTTAATCATTTCAAATCAGTTCAAAACATTTTCAATTTCCCTTACAATGTCTTCTTTAACATGGAAGTAATTTAGAAATATTTTTAAATGTCCAAATATTGTGTGAGCTATTTTATTTCATTTTTTAGTTATTTTTTGTTGACTTCTAACTACTTGTTTTGTCATAACAGAATATTAAAAGTATGATGCTGATTCTTTAATTTGTTGAAGCTCAATTCATGGTTAAGTTTTTTTTAAGTTCCTATGTATGCTTGAAAAGAATGTGTATTCTGAAGTTGCTGATGATATATTATCTACATGTCCAGTGAGTAAAGTTTGTTAATTTTATTATTAAGCTTTTCTATATATTTATAGAATTCTTTTGCCTGTTCTGTCACTACCCAGTAGGGATATATTAAAATCTCCTTACAACAACTGTGAATTTATTTCTCCTTGAGGTTCTGACAATTTTTACTTTATATTTTTAAGTTAGGCTTTTAAGTGTTTATAATTTTTAAATTGTTAAAAATTTCCTAGCAAATTGAACCATTTACCAATATATAGTGACCCTCTTTATCTCTAGAAATGGTTTTTCCCTTTATCTTCAAGTCTACTTTATTATATAGTTATTTCAGCTTCCGTTCTGTTAATAGTTGTTAAGTATTTAATTTTTTTTTCCATGTTTTACCTTTTCAGTCCTTTAGCTTCTCTATGTCCCTGTGTATTAGGTGTGTCTCTTCAATTGTAAAGAAATAGGTTGTCAGGTGTTTTGCTTGTTTAGTACTCTCTGATAATCTTTTAGTATTTGTAAGTTATTTACGTGTATTATATTTGGAGTTATGTCTTCTCAGCTCATTTTATCATTTCTCATAGTGCTGCTTCTATTTTCCTCCTCTCTTGCCTTCTTCTGTTGTTCAGTCATTAAGTCCTTACTGACTCTTTGCGACCCCATGGACAGCAACATGCTTTCTTTTAGACTGAATGAACTATATCTTTTTTTCTTTTGCTTCTTCTATTTCATTATTCTTCCTTTACTAGTCTAGAAGTTATACAATCTATTTCAATTTTGATAATGATTATTTTATAAAGTTCATTAACACCAATATTTTAGAAACATTTAAAAACTGTTAAGGTAAATATGTAACCAACCAGGCCCCTATGAAGCCTACCCAAAATAGACCCCCACCCATGTCCTCTGGTTCGAAATTGGGAAAGGAATATGTCAAGGCTATATATCATTGTGCTGGCTATTTAACTTATATGCAGAGTACACCATAAAAAATGCCAGGCTGGATGATGCACAAGCTGGAATCAAGATTGAAGTGAAGTGAAAGTCTCTCAGTCGTGTCCAACTCTTTGCCATCCCATGGAACTCTCCAAGCCAGAATACTAGAGTGGATAGCTGTTCCCTCCTCCAAGGGATCTTTCCAACCCAGGGATCGAACCCAGGTCTCCTGCATTGCAGGCAGATTCATTACCATCTGAGCCACTAGGGGAAGCCGGGAGAAGCATCAATAACCTCAGATATGCAGATGACACCACCCTTATGGCAGAAAACTGAGAGGAACTAAAGAGCCTCTTGATGAATGTAAAAGAGCAGAGTGGAAAAAACTGGCTTAAAATTCAACATTCAAAAAACTAAGATCACGCATCCAGTCCCATCACTTCATGGCAAATAGATGGGAAACAATGGAAACAGTGACAGACTTTATTTTCTTGGGCTCCAAAATCACTGCAGATGGTGGCTACAGCCATGAAAGTAAAAGACACTTGTTTCTTGGAAGAAAACCTATGACAGACCTAGACAGCATATTAAGAAAGCAAGATACCACTTTGCCGACAAAGGTCCATATAGTCAAAGCTATGGTTTTTCCAGTAGTCATGTATGAATGTGAAAGCTGGACCATAAAGAAGGCTGAGCACCAAAGAATTGATGCTTTTGAACTGTGGAGGAGACTATTGAGACTCCCTAGGACTTCAGGGAGAACAAACAAGTCAATTCTAAAGGAAATCAACCCTGAATACTCATTGGAAGGACTGATGCTGAAGCTCCAATACTTTGACCACCTGATGTGAAGAGCCAACTTGTTGGAAAAGACCCTGATGCTGGGAAAGACTGAAGGCAGGAGGAAAAGGGACCAACAGAGGACAAGATGGTTGGATGGCATCACTGACTCGATGGACATGAGTTTGAGCAAACTCTGGGAGATGGTGAAGGACAGGGAAGCCTGGTGTGCTGTAGTCCTTGGGGTTGCAAATAGTCAGACACGACTGAGCAACTGAACAACATGTTGCCTGCCCACTTTTTGCCTGTAGAAAAACTTAAGTCAATTCATGTCAATGTATGGCAAAACCAATACAGTATTGTAAAGTAAAATAATGACCCACAGAGATGTTATGGGGAGGGAGGTGGGAGGGGGGTTCATGTTTGGGAATGCATGTAAGAATTAAAGATTTTTTTTAAAAAATTTAAAAAAAAGAAAGAAAAAAAAAGTTTAATCAGAGAAGTGAGAAAATGCAGACAGAAAGAAAAACAGTCAAACAAGATAAATAATAGTTTAGTTATTAAACAAAGTCAAGGACCTTTAGTTCCTTCTCAATGACTATAAATAATATTCCAAGCCATGTCCTTTGAGCTGTTTCACAGATACTAAAACCCCCACCAGGTGGACCACCAGGTGGAAGAAGTTAAGTGTATGCTGCCCACAAGCAATGGCACCCCACTCCAATACTCTTGCCTGGAAAATCCCATGGATGGAGGAGCCTGGTGGGCTGCAGTCCATGGGCTTGCGAAGAGCCAGACGTGACTGAGCGACTTCACTTTCACTTTTCACTTCCATGCACTGGAGAAGAACATGGCAACTCACTCCACTGTTCTTGCCTGCAGAATCCCAGGGACGGGGGATCCTGGTGGGCTGCCATCTATGGGGTCGCACAGCGTCAAACACAACTGAAGCAACTTAGCAGCAGCAGCAGCAGCAGCCCACAAGCACACAGACCCCAGACTGGTTGGAACCAAAAAGTTGGTGATGCTAACTCCCAGTTACCTCACCACCAACCAGTCAGAAGAACTTCCATGAGCTGATCACACCTTGTTCCTTGAACACTATAAGACTCTTCACTACCTATTCCAGGATGGGTCACACAGTCTTGAGTGCATTCCCCTGCCTTGGCCCCCTCTGTCTGGCAAAGTAAGCTACTATTTTCTACTTCACCGAAAACTCTATGTCTCCTCATTCCTATTCAACACGGGTGAACAGAAAGCAGGTTTTGGCAACATATAGACAAAAAGAAGCATTCTTGCACACAGAGAGACACATATATAGAGACAGACATACAGGCAAATGAATAATTATCCAGCAACAACCATATAACCACCACTGAGGCTAAAAAATATACCTTTGACATCTTTTTAAAAAACAACGTAGTGACTCATACCAAACTCAACTCCACACTCAAACTCTAGAGCAGCTCTGTGTGACAGACATGTAATGAGAGCCACATAGATAATTTAAAATTTTCTAGTAGCTACACTTTTTAAAATGAAAACAAAACAGGTAAAATTAATGTTAATATATTTTATTTAACTCAATATATCTAAAATAATATTGTTATAACATATATATAATCAATATAAAATGTATTACTGAGATATTTTATAGTACTTAGTCTTTGAAATCCTATATATATTTTACACATACAGCACATCTCAATTCAGAGTAGTGACTTTTAAGTATTCCATTTGATGAATGTGGCCAGGGGCCACCTTCCTGAAGCTCTGTACTAGAGCTAATCTCTATCCTGACTTCTATGATAAGCTGTTCCTTACTTGCTCTTTCAGTAGTCTTAGTATTTTATAAAATAATATTATCATCTGTGCAGTCCTAGCAATATAGCTCCATTTCTCCTGTTTTTGAATTTTTATATAAAAAGAATTATACTATATGTTTTCTTTATGTCTTGCTTCTTTTATTCAACATTATATGTGTGATAGTCATCTGTGTTCTTGAATGTAACAATAGTTTGCACATGTTTATTGCTGCGTGGTATTCTGTCATGAGCATAAACCCCAATTTATTCACCCACTTTATTACTGATGAACATTTGAGTTGTTTCCAGTTTCTGGCTCTTGTTTACAATCCTGCTTTATGCTTTAAACCATCCTGTAAAGGTCTCTGGTATACATGTGAGTATTTAAGATTTTATATCTGGAAGTGGAATTGCTAGGTTGTAGGGTACATGTGGCACCCCACTCCAGTACTCTTGCCTGGAAAATCCCATGGACGGAGGAGCCTGGTGGGCTGTAGTCCATGGGGTCGCTAAGAGTCGGACACGACTGAGCGACTTCACTTTCACTTTTCACTTTCATGCATTGGAGAAGGAAATGGCAACCCACTCCAGTGTTCTTGCCTGGAGAATCCCAGGGATGGGGGAGCCTGGTGGGCTGCCTTCTATGCGGCCGCACAGAGTCGGACATGACTGAAGCAACTTAGCAGCAGCAGCAGCAGGGTACGTATACACAACTGCAAGTTTATTAAGTAACGACAAACTTTTTGTAAGCTGATTACGCCAATATACATACTCACCAGTGAATTAAAGTTCTTGCTGCTCCACATCTTCACCAAAATTTGGTATGTTAAGACTTTAATTTTCACCAATCTGGTGGGGTATATAAACAATACTTCAGTGTGGTTTTAATTTGTATTTCCTTGCTAATCAAAATCTTTATCCTTGTCCAGATCTCACACTGCTTTAACTCTGATCACAGACTCTCAAGTTATATCCAGTTTAAACTATCTTGATTTTTTTAATCTCCACAAATTACATATTATTATTTTGAACAGTCAATACTTTTTATAATTATCCCTAAATGTTCACTTTTCTTTCCCACAATTCTTGCTTCTTAGACATTCCTTCTAGAGATTTATTTTTTCTTCTTCTTAAAATATAGCCTTTAGCAATTCCTTTGGTAGAACTATATTGATGGTGAACACTTTCAATTTATGTCTGAAAACACCTTTATTTTGCCCACGCTCAAGATATTTTCAATGGGCAGACAATTGTAGCTATTTGTTCTCAGCCCTGTGAAGTTATCTTACTGTCTTCTGGCTTCACTTGTTTTCTTTTAAGGAGTTTGCTGTGTTTATTCATTGTTCCTTTTTTCTCCAATTAATTTCATTCTTTAAAAAATCTTTGGGGTTCTGCAGTGTTATTGTGGTATGTGTTACTGATGATATCCTTCCATTTACCACACTTAGAATGGACTACCTGAATTCACTGGGCTACCTGAATCTGAACATATATATTTCATCAATTTGACACACTGTTAGCTAAATCGTTTTCTGAATATTGCTTCTTCTCCAATTTTTGTATTCTTTACTCCTGGAACTATATAGATTGAATGTTTATTGGGTTCTCTTATCCTCTTAACCCCTTTTTTATATTTTCTATTCCTTTTTTTGAGTGTGTGCTGCATTCTGAGTAGTTTCTCCATTTCTATCCTATTACTTCACTAATTCCGTCCCTAAGCCATGTCTAAGAATTTTCTTTGTTTTTCACATCTGTCTTGTTAATTTTAATAGTGTCTTGTTTTCTTTCAATCTTTAACTTCATTAAACACTGTTATTTTATTTGCTGTAATCATACTAATATTTTCAGTCTTTAGGAAACTGATTCTGCATTTTCATGCTTCTGCTAATTCATAATCATAGCAGCTGTTTTACTCAGGTATCTCTTTTTTCCTTTTACATTGTGAACCAACGTCCCCGCTAAAACCTGTCTTTGTGAATTCTGTGACACCTACGTATAAAGTGCTTTCTTCCAGGAAAGATGCACACTTTACAGATGCCAGGAGTAGTAATAACTAACTTCAAACTAAATCTTCAGCATGAACTTTTCTGGGACCTGCAGGCAATGTGAATTCTATCCTCAAATCAACTGAATGTAGGCTATGGTTAGGAATTCTCAGGCCTCTCCTATCTAAGGCCAAGGACAAGTTGACCCCTTTTAAGAGTTTCGGCTTTATATGAAGATCTCTAACTTTGTCTCTTAGGCTGCACAGGGTCCTTTAAAACCTACACTCTATGAAGTAAGTCAGAGGAAGAGAAATACTGTATGACATCTCTTATATGTGGAATCTGAAAAAAGAAATGATACAAATGAACTTACTTACAAAACCGAAAGAGACTCACAGACTTGGAGAACAAACTTACAGAGGCCAGGGGAAGGGGTATATACGGAGTGTGGGATCAACATGGACACACTGCTATATTTAAAGTGGATCACCAACAAGGACCTATGTATAGCACATGGAACTCTGCTCAACGTTATGTGGCAGTCTGGATGGGAGGGGGCTTTGGGGGAGAATGGATACATGTACATGTATGCCTGAGTCCCTTCACTGTTCACCTGAAACTATCCCAACATTGTTTATCAGCTATAACCCAATACAAACTTAAAAGTTCAAAAAAACCTACACTCTAGGTCACCAGTACTGACAGACAAATCACACACTCCAACACATACCAGTTCTTGCAGCTATGGAATCATTCTCCCTGTCCTTCTTCCTTGCACTATTTCTTACTGCACTACCAGTTCTGTCACGCTTCAGAAATGAAGCTATTTCTAGCCAACGTTTTAAGTATTCCACATAGATGAAGTATCTCTGCACATTCTATCTACCACATGGTCAGAAATGGAACACTACCTCTTTTTAAAATGTAAATGCATGACCTTAGATTTGAAATTTAATAAAATCAATGTAATATCTCTAGCTTTAGTTTTCTTTGTAAAATGGGTATAATAGCAGTACCTAACTCATGGAGTTCTTGTGAAAATAAGAAAATTCATACGAAGTGCCTGGCATAATGCCTGGGACATGGGAAGCATGTATAAAATATTGGCAATCATTGTCATTATTATAGTTGACTGGGCCCCAATATTATAACCTATTAAATTTTGGTTTTAGTCTTAGTTTTACTATTGAAAAGCTATTTCCTGCAGCAGCATATATAATGAAAATATACTACTCATGTCTTCGACTTTTTTATTCAAATAATCAATGAGAAAAACAAAACTACTTCAGGTAGGACCAAGGACAACTCTTCGGTGAAAGGTCCTGGAGACCTTAATCTAAGATGACAACTCATCATTTGTATGATTGTTCAACTACACTTCCTGAGATTAATTTTAAATTATTTCACAGTGATATTTTTGTGAAATGCTCACTAAGGAAAATTATGAGATCTCGATAAAGGATATCACAGGATTCTAGATTTGCCACTATAACTGCTCTATAATTACATGTAGGTGGTATATCTTGTTTTTATCAAGTATAACCATAAAAATCAAGTCACCTCTTCATGGATAAGTTATTATAGGGAAAAAGCAAGTAAGACAAAAGATTCAGTGGCCTAATCAATGTCAGAAAATTAAGTATTTAGGTTCAATATGAAGATCACCAAAGTACAGTTTTGGATACTGTCAAGCAAGAATATAGACATTTTCAAGAAAAGTAGTAGCTGACATTTTTGAGATTTTTATAATTCTTAAGTAAAGTAGAAATACTGTGCTACCGTAAAGCAAAGTTGCAAATAACATCCATGTTTTAGAACAAAGCATGGCTCTATTATGGAGAAGGCAATGGCATCCCACTCCAGTACTCTTGCCTAGAAAATCCCATGGATGGAGGAGCCTGGTGGGTTACATACAGTCCATGAGGTCGCCAAGAGTTGGAGACAACTGGGCGACTGACTTCACTTTGACTTTTCACTTTCATGCATAGGAGAAGGAAATGGCAACCCACTCCAGTATTCTTGCCTGGAAAATCCCAGGGACGGCGGGGCCTGGTGGGCTGCCATCTATGGGGTCGCACAGAGTCGGACACGACTGAAGCGACTTAGTAGTAGTAGTAGTAGTAGTAGTATGGCTCTATTAACTGGAAACAAAATAGGGAAGCTAAAAGTGATATATCTGTAAATCTCCTTAGACAAATATAGAGGCCTCTGGCCCTTAACTCATTCTCTAGTAAAATATCCACAACAATCTCTTCTTTGGTCTCTCTCTTGCAATTATACAGACAGAAGTTTTTGTTCACCTATCTTAACCAATTCTATAATGTTACTTCCCATTTCACTACACTATAAACTCCACAAGGGCAGCAGATCTAGTCTAAGTTCCTCGAACAGTGATTAGGACTTAGTAAGTACTCAACAAATAATTACAGAATGAATAAATTTAATTTCCAATTCAGGACAATGACATATTTTAAACTAAGCCCCACCCCAAAGGTATAAAATAACTAAAAAGATAATTTGTGATTAAAGCAAATCTTCAGCACATGATAAAACTGATGAAAAGGGCCACAAATAACATTATGAAGCCAAATAAATACTATGATGTAGAGAGAGCTACACTGGCTTACATGGAAAGATGTCTACAACATATTATTCAGTAAAAGATGCTAGCTATACAACAATAGCATATTGAACTCATTTTTTAAAAACCCTGTATATATATGTAACTATTTAGCCCTATTTGGATGAGTGGTTACCTCTGAATAGTGGGATTTTAGGTAACTGTTGCTTTTCCTCTTTATAATATTTACTGTTGTTTTAATATCTTAACATTAAGCAAAAATATGCTATAATCAGAAAGAAATACAGGTTTTTTCTTTTTGGAAAAAAAAAACAGGACAAGTAAGCAAACAAGTCAAAGAAACATATAACACACTTGTGACACATTCTCTAAGTTTAACAACATGATGCACAAAGGTCTCATGTCAACCACTTACAGAAACAGACCACCATCTAATGACAATTTTATACGTTCTGCAATAGGTGAAACTATATAACCTTTATCTTTTCTTTTTTATTATAAATTTATTTAATTGGAGGCTAATTACTTTACAATATTGTATTGGCTTTGCCATACATCAACATGAATCCTCCACGGGTATACACATGTTCCCCATCCAGAACCCACTTCCCTCCCGGACCTTTATCTTTTCTAATCCTTAGCTATTTTACAGTGTATCTGACAAAACATCTAGTGCTCCAGACAGGTGACATCATCTTCCCATTTATTTGGTGCTTTGGGATCTTTTATAAAGGGAAATGCTATGCAAAAAAATAAAAATCAGATCAGTTCTTCCTTATTACTGAAAGTCCCTTAAGGGCTATAGGAACGAAGTCCGTGCTCATTTAGAGAAGCCAGAAACATCTAGACTACCATTTAAACACAGTAATAATAATTTTATAAATCATACTAAACAGGAATTATTATGGAAAGAAGCTTATATTTTCATCTATCTAATGAAGCATTGCAGATAAGGCTACAATCTATAATTTAGAACAAATACAGTTATAAAGATATTGAAGAAATTCCCTAAGAAACACAATTATTTTCTCTTGGATTATTGAATTTCTTTTCACAAAGATACATGGCTTAGGCCTAATGTAAGAGCATATTCAAATATCAGTGACTGCTCCTGACTCACTGTCCAGGAAATAAGACCTCTTGTTATAAAAGGAACTGAAACTGGTAAGTTTTCTTGAGCCATCTGGTCTTACAGAAAATCACTTTTCTTCACAATGATGAAATCGACTAGTCCTAAGGACTTTTCTACCATGAAGAGGCTCCAGAACTGGAGGGTCTGAGTTCAAATCCTGACATGGCCACAAGTTAGCCAGTTTATATGGATGAACATATGGGCTTCCCTGGTGGCTCAGTGGTAAAGAATCCACCTGCCAATGCAGGTTGATCCCTGGGTTAGGAAGCTTCCCTGGATAAGGAAATGGAAATCCACTCCAGTATTCTTGCCTGGGAAATCCCATGGAGCGAGGAGCCTGGTGGGTTACAGTCCATGAGGTGGCAAAGAGCCGGACACAACTTTGCAACTAACTCAGCACCAACAACAAATGGATGAACACATAAGCACTCAAAATAGTACACATGTTGATATTATTGTCATGTATGTGCAACTGGAAAAAATGAAAGAAAAAACTAGTAAAATGAGCACAGGGAAGTCATTGAACTTCTCTGATACTCAATTTACCCATTTCTAAACAGGAAGTTCAGAACAAATGATGCCTCCTATCTCTCTTAGCTGTGTCCTCTATCAGTTCAGTTCAGTTGCTCAGTCGTGTCCGACTCTCTGCGACCCCATGAATCGCAGCACGCCAGGCCTCCCTGTCCATCACCATCTCCCGGAGTTCACTCAGACTCATGTCCATTGAGTCAGTGATGCCATCCACCCATCTCATCCTCTGTCATCCCCTTCTCCTCCTGCCCCCAATCCCTCCCAGCATCAGAGTCTTTTCCAGTGAGTCAACTCTTCACATGAGGTGGCCAAAGTACTGGAGTTTCAGCTTTAGCATCACTTCTTCCAAAGAAATTCCAGGGCTGATCTCCTTCAGAATAGACTGGTTGGATCTCCTTGCAGTCCAAAGGACTCTCTAATCTAGAAGATACCAGACAGCCAGACACTATGCTCTGATAAATGACTCCCAAAACACTTCTCAAAAAAAAATGTGTTTTCCTGACCCTGGTCCCTCAAGACACTACCCAAGATTTAAAAAAAAACAAAAGTCAAAGTCATATAAGTTTAAGAAATGCTGTCTATTATTCTTATGGGGAATTCCAAAGTGTAGCACTATTTTAAAGGCTCTGAGAAGTTTTGTTTAACTTTGTTTACTCGAGCGTTTCTCAGACTAACTTTGACCATAGATAGTCCATTCTCTGCCCGCTATCTTTCAGAATGTCAACAAATAAAGACACTTTTTGTAACATTCTCGACTGGTTTATAAGCCATGCTCCTTATTATTACATGCTTCTTTAAGGAAATGGGGACTTCTCAAGTTCAAATGATAATACCTACTTTAGAACTTAAAAGTTCTTGCTGAGGTATTATATAATTAGAAAAAAAAAAAAACTTTTTCAAGAAATATGATTAGTAGAAAAGGGAGAAGAAAATAAACACCTGGGCAAAGTTAAGTATTAAGAGAACAGAGGAACCTGTTTAAGAGAGCCATCATGATGGCTAATGATGTCGAGCATCTCTAAATATGCTCCCCAGACCATTTTAACAGTCATTTTTATTTACTGAAACCACCCTTCTGAATTTGCCTAGTGCACTGACACACATTTGATTGGCCACCAGACTTCGAAACCATCCAAATTCAATCACAGTAGCAGTACTCTCACTGGCTACCTAGAGTTTAGTTCCTACTGTACAAGTTGTGATTCTCATTAGTACTGTTCACTGATAATCCAGCTCTCCTCTCCCTCCAGGTACATGCCAAGATTGCACTATCTGGCCTCTTGCAGAGAGATATGTGGCTATGGCCAAAGATTTATGAGCAAAAATTACAAATATTTATTACTTCTGAACTATAGCCTTTAACTCTTTTTGGTAAGACAACATCACAAGGTTGCTTTACTTTGGGGAGAATAATTGGCAATGTTTGAGAGATGATGGCTGCACTGTTAACCTGGGCTCCTATGTGACCACAAGGAGTAGAGCCACTGTGAAATAATAAGAAATGTCTATATCTATATATTTTGTGTTGTTGTTTAGTCCCTAAGTTGTGTCCAACCCTTTTGCAACCCCACAGACTGTAACCCACCAGGCTTCTCTGTCCATGGGATTTCCCAGGCAAGAATACTGGAGTGGGTTACCATTTCCTTCTCCAGGGGATCTTCCTGACCCAGGGATTAAACCAACATCTCCTGCATTGGCAGGTGGATTCTTTCCACTGAACCACGTGGGAAGCCCCTATCTATATCTTGCTGTGTGCTTAGTTACTCAGTTGTGTCCAAATCTTTGCAACCCCACGAACTGTAGCCCTCCAGGTTCCTCTGTCTACCAAAATCTCAAGTAATTTTCTAAGTGACAAAAGCACTGGGAGTACCTTTTGTTCTAATGAGGTAACCCTGAGTTCAAGGATATTCCTGGATGGGTGCTCCTGGGTAGATGCCGGTCATCAGGAAAACCAGGCCATAATTAGAAGCTTGGAATTTTCAACTCTACCCTCCCCTAACCTCTTCAGAAATGGGAGAGAGGATAGAAATAAAGGTAATGATTGATCCTATGGTGATGAAACCTCAAAAGTATGGGGTTTCAAAGAGCTTTCTGTTTGGTGAACACACCCACATACTGGGAGGGTAATACACCCCAACTCCACAGGGGTAGAAGCTCCTGCACTATGGAACCTCCCACACTTCACCTTAATGTCTCTTTATCTATCTGACTGTTCATCTGTATCTTTTATCATATAATAAACGGTAAAATGTAAGTAACTCTTTTCTTAAGCTCTGTGAGCTTCTCTAGCAAATAAATTGAACCTAGGAGTAGGTGGTGGGAACTTCTGATTTATAGTCAATCGGTCAGAAGCACAGGAGACAACATGAACTTTCAATTGGCATCTCAAGTGGAGTGGGGCAGTCTTAGGGGACTAAGCCTTTAACCTGTGGGATTTGATGCAATCTCTGCATAAACAGTGTCAGAAGTGAACACAATTATATGAGAATTGCTTGGTTCGGGGAGGGGGGACACCACAAATTAGGTGAGCAAAAGTGTCAGAAGTTAAGTGTTCTGTAAGTAGTGAAAGAGACACACAGCAGTGAAGACTGAGTGTTGTTTCCTAATCAGTCACCCACAGACACACAGTGGATGTGGTGTTAGAAATAAACTTCTGTTGGCTAAAAGCTATGAAGATTTGAAGTCTGCCTGTTACAGTGGTATAACCTAATTTGGCCTTTCCAGCCAGGTTCCACAAGAGAATTAGGCTCCACAGATAACTGAGTGACTATCTTTTCAATTCCCCCAAGAATGGTACATGTAACTAATAACACGTATGTAATATACATGTTCATTGTCCCTATGCTTATCCTAGGGAACACTGCTAGTGAAAACAGCAGAGCTTTGAAGACTGGGTCTGCTACAAATGCCTGCTACATAATTACAACTGAGTACTCAGTCCTTCCGCTGAGTCCTTCTGCTCATTAATCCCATTACAGACATGTTGGTTGTCTTTTACACTGAGGAAAACAATACATTCCCCAGAGCCTAGGTAATATGAAATCCTCTAGATTTTGAAATTACAAAAATGCAATTAATTTCTTAGCTCAGCAATCTACTAGCTGTTAAATCTCAGGCAAGTCACTTCACTTCTCTGAGCTTCCATTTTCTCATAAATAAAGTGGAAGTTTTGATAACTACCTGATAAGATTATTTTAAGGAGTATGTACCAAATGCAAGTTTAAAGCTCTTGTTAAAAAGATATTAATGCTCTCAAATTCCCTATCCCACCCATCTGAAGTCTTGCAATTGACATATACTTCATTACCTTTCCTCTGGGGGAAAAAAAAAATGTCAGAGCAAACAGATATGGTCCCTATCTTCACGGACCATGGAGTCCAAAAAAAAAAAAATTACAAATTGTGATGTCCTGTGAAGGGAAGAGTCCTAGAGAATAATACAGAAGATCTGCTTTAGCAAGAGTGATTATAAGAAAGTCTCTCTTCAAAGAGATGACATATAAGCCAAGATCTGAAAGATGAAAACACACCTAAACACTCTGTCTTATCCTCCCACCTCTGTAACCCTGGCCTACCTCCAACTGTCATTTCTCTCTCCACTACTCTCTATCACCCTCCACGGGCTACTTGACCTCTGCCTGCAAACACACACAAGCCTTAGACTTCTCGATGGGCAGAAAGGGTGGTTATGCAACCTCATTTGACTTGCTATCATCTCTAGATATTCATTTTTCTAGTTAACATCATTAAAGATATTTAAAAGATGATCGAAGTCTTTTAAAAAATAGAAATATGCATTTACTTTCCAGAAATAACAGTTCTGACTGGAACTCCATTCACTTAAAAATACTTATTTTTTAAAAAATCAGTCATACTGCTCTCGTATCCTGAAAACCCCTTGGTACTGTTCAGATACAGTTCCCTTGTATCATTATGCTAACTTATACAAATGGCACACATGTGCACAGGCATATGTGTACGCTTAGTCGCTCAGTTGTGTCTGACTCTTTGTGACCCTATGGACTGTAGCCTGCCAGGCTCCTCTGTCCATGGGGATTCTCCAAGCAAGAATACTGGAGTGGGTTGCCCTCCTCCAGGGGATCTTCTCAATTCAAGGATCAAACCCAGGTCTCCCACATTGCAGGCAGATTCTTTACTATCTAAGCCACCAGGGAAGCCCACACAAGGCATATAATAGATGGGAAATAAGCTTTGAAATTGTAGCTTAAAATGATACCATAGATAAGAGGCTCAATGCGTAGACCATGCTTTTTAATCAAATGCTTACTAAATGCTCTTATAAGTGCTCATAACATTTCTGTGCCTATGGAATCTAATACTTTCCTGAAGTAATTTATGGCTGTCTCCTTTTTCAAGAATATTTCTATGACAAACTAAGGTCAGTTCCACTCCAAATGACTCTACCTTTTTTGAACTAACATACCTCTGATGCTCATAATTAAGAGTTGTCCTTTAGTTTCTCCACGAAAAGATTTTGGCAGGTCATAAAATCCCTTAATTTGCTCATAATGCATTTACATACACTTTTTTAATTGAAACATCAAAATGCTATCCAGAGATACAGAAATTCATTCTAAGTCACTAAAAATAGCTTTTATTTAAGCCTCATGGCTTATCATAAGCATGTTATAGCTACATAATAAACATGTTTACCTATAGCTAGTAGTTACACAAGTAAATTCTGTTCCATCAAGAGTACTATAAATAAGATTGCTTTTAATGGAATGACAATAAAGATAATATCACATGATCAGGTAATTTTTAAAGAAACATTTTTGAAATCTAAATGAAGAAATCCTTAAAATATTTGGTAACAAGGATCAGTTGCAAGAAAGTGTAACATAAATGTTAAAACTTTTGGAGAAATGATAAGAGAGAAAGAATGAAAAACAAATAATTTTACTTGTATCTCTGAAAAATGTACTCTTTATAAATAATAACTGCTTATAATATTTCCTTCCTACGTGTACTTAAAATGATCTGAAATTAAAATCCTACTCTGAGGAATCTCATAACTTTTGCACTCTGTCATACATGCTAAATATTATCAAATTTTGAATGAAGGTGAAGCTGAGAAAGCTAGGTACATCTTCCTAATTTAAAACTATAATCAATGTGCAAGAAAATAAACTGTGTACTCTTTTAAAAAATCATAGAACATACTGCATGAGGAAATGAATATTATACTGAAATTGGACAGGCATACCAACCAAAAGCATTTCCAGATGGCAAAGAATTCATTGGAACAAGAATTACAGAAGTATATTCAAAGCAATATTCTGTCTTTGATAATTTAGAGGCAGCCATGATAACCACTATTTGTACATGACAGTCATATGAAATAATAAACCGTGCTAGCTATAAACATTACCAAATTCTGACACTATTGATTTATTATGTCTAACAGTGACATCAAACCAAACAACTGACAGAAACAATGTTACAGCTTTAAGAGCAGTTTGTCAACGATTAATACTGCCAAACGGGGTTTAGCTTTATGCTGGGACCACTTGTCTAGCAGTTGTCAATCCAAGCAAAAATTACTACTGCCACACGTCTGCTAACATAGGCCCGAGGCGCCGCTCCGTTAGCCCTCATTACCCCGATCACTGCAAATACAGATGCAAGGCCAGTCCCTATTTAATATGCGTGTTAATTATGCAAATTATTAATTGGGCTGGTGCTTGAGGACTTGTGTTTATGCCCAGATTAGAGTCAATAACTGTATCACACAGCATTCTAAGCCTGACCTGTGACAGAAATAAAGCTGTGCGGAAAGCGACATATCGCTCACACTCTTCTAGATCAGAACACTCGCTCTATACAGTGTCGCACAATGATTCAGAAAGAGGCCCCATATGGGCGACAGAGAAACCACAGAATATATCTTTTATTAATATATTTATTTGTTAATATTCCTTGCTTGATATTGTTCATAACTATTTACAACACTCATTAAATTACTTTACCAAGTCCATTGTTTCTATAGCAAAAATGGTGAATGTACTCACTGTTAAAAAACATTTTTAGAGCTATTTTTTCCCAGTAAGGCTATAGTTTTGGTCCTATTTATATTACAAGTCTATAAAGACTGTATGACATGGTATTATGTTGTAAATTTTTTTATTTAAAAAAAATCATATAGATTTAAACCTCCAAAGACAGACAGCAAAGCTAGAAGGTTTTTCCAATTAAAATTTACAGCAGACAATGTTGTAAATTTTATACACTTGTAATGCTTGCTGCAGTTATATGAAATGGGAACTATTGATCAGTATGATTTCCCAGGATACATGAAAGGGGAACAAGGTATTGCACAAACAGAAACAAAACTTTCATTTGTAAAGCTTTCTATTAGACTTTACTGCCCTCATTTGGTTCTAGATGCATCTATCTAAATGAGAAAAAAGTAACATTCTCCTCGGCAGAATTACAATAAAAGCAAAGACAAACAAAACACAAAAAATACACAGTTAACCAACAGTGACACTGTAACCTAGTAACAGCACAGTTTTCACACACTATCAATATGAGATATATATATTATTTTTTGATGAAAGGATAATTATCATTTGAAGAAAAATTTTTAAAGAAAAGGAAAAAACTACCTTGAAAATGAAAGTAAACCAAGATCAATTAGAACAACACTAGTAAAGCATACACTAACAGGAAGCATGAATACATTTAATATATTAGAAATAGTTTCTATGAATATCTTAAAGTACCTTATAAATTTTGTAAATAGATTTATAAAGTTATTGGCATAAAAAACTACAAAACTTGGTCTTTTAAAAGTATGTTAATGAAAATATCACAGGCTCAATATGAAATCAGATATATAAAAGTTCTGCCTTCTTGGACTGATTCTCAACTAAAAATAAAACTAAAGGGAAGATTCCATTCTGCCTGGTTTTGCTGCAGGCTCCCTGATGACACTTCAAACTCTTTTTGATCTTACAAATCATATAAAATAACTTTAAGTTATTCAACCAATGAAAGTTACTCATGTCTAAAGAGCTCTATGCAGAAAAGCCAGAAAGATAAAATTCACTTAATTTGACTTGGTTACCCAATGTTTGATATAGCCTAGCTCAAGATCATAAAATAACTACAATTTATTGAGTGCCAATATTTTCACAGGCTTTTTATAACACCCTCACAAACAGATATTACTATATTCTTTATACTGAGAAAATCAAGTCTCAGAAAAGTTGAGTAGCTAAGCTAAGCTAAGTCACTTCAGTCGTGTCCGACTCTGTGCGACCCCATAGATGGCAGCCCACCAGGTTCCACCATCCCTGGGATTCTCCAGGCAAAAACGCTAGAGTGGGTTGCCATTTCTCTCTCCAATGCATGGAAGTGAAAAGTGAAAGTGAAGTCGCTCAGTCGTGTCCAACCCTCAGTGACCCCATGGACTGCAGCCCACCAGGCTCCTCCATCCATGGGATGTTCCAGGCAAGAATACTGGAGTGGGGTGCCATTGCCTTCTAGTCCAAATTCGTAACTCTTGAGAAACAGCAAAACTAAGAGGTTGAAACCTAAGGCAACTTGACACTAAAACACAAGCTCTTTAGATTCAAGCCACCTGTCAATTGTCCTAATAACAGTGATTTCCAGTGCCTTTAAGTACAAATGAACATGGCTATATAAATGGGAGAAAAACATAGCATTTTATTCTCTCTGGAAAATCTAAGACAACTGAATTATAGTTGAAAATTAGTTGAAATTATAGTTGGAAACTATAGTTGAAAAATACTTAAAACTAAGTATTAAAGATATTATTTAACTAAGATATTATTAACTAAGTATTTAAGATATTAAAACTGTTTAAATAAGACATATTAAACACATTCACTGAAAATATAAGGGTAATTAGATCACTAGGGATGATAAATGTTAAGCTCTAAAATTAGTGGCTTTCTTGGTAACAATTTGGCAAATATAATTTGAAAGATAATTTTTGAAAAAATTTTTGATGTATAGTTGATGTACAATATTATATGAGTTACAGGCATATAACATATAGTAATTACATATAGTATTACATATAGTAATTCACAATTTTTAAAGGTCATATTCCATTTATAGTTACTATAAAAAGACAGACAAGTATTTGGGAAATAGGGAGTGACCAGTAGCTGAAATTTTTTAATATTAATAATAAATTCATGATTCAACTAGCAGATGCAGATCTATCTTGATACAAATCTCAGTGCTCTCGAGGGATTTCTATAATAATGCTCTGTGTGTGTGTGTGTGTGTGTAGGAGTCAATTAATGTTCCTTGTTTAAATAAATGTATAGTTTTTATGTTAACATCCTTTTATTAAATAATATTGAACATTTAAAGTATCTACGCTCTAAAGTAGGATCTAAAATCTTTTTATATTATTTTAGTACTTTTTAAAATTATGATAATGTATAGGTAATTCAAGAGCTGATAAATTATCAGCACTCACTTATAACCATAAAAATATCATTTCTTTAAAAGGTACACATAACTCAATCTCAACTTTTAATGAGGATACTTAGTCCTTTTATCCAGTAAATTATAATTTTTCAACTTCAATTTGATATTGAAATTAAATGTTATACTTGAACAAATTTGAAGATGACTTTTCCTTTCTTTTCCCACCTAAAGTCATCCCAAAGTCTGAATCAACTGGGGTCTACTGTGGCATCCATGGCTGAGTATATTTCAGTATATTCTAAACAAGTATAGTTTTTTAGCAGATGGCTGGCCTTGTTTTTGTAAAAATGACTGCACTAAAAATATGGTTTTTTATATTATGTTGGACCATGTCCTCTTGGTGACAGTTCCTACAAAAACAAAACATTAGTGTAAAAGTATTTTGGGCAGAGTATGTTTAGAACTATGAGCTACATTTTGAGATAAACGATTCTAATTTATCAACATTATTTGTAACAGTCAATTTTTACACTTAAAAAATTCTAAATTCAAGTCATGAGTGTCATTTAAATATTGAAGTGTGGAAAAAGATGGTGAAGCACAATGCCAACATGGCCAAGGTTAAGAGTGTGTCCTCTAGGTGAGCAAGTCACATACTACATATATATACTGAATACACAAAATAGTACTGCAAATTGAGAAAAGGGAAAATTCAATTAGACACTAAAAGATAAGCACATCTTAATAAAAATGTTGACAAAAAAATGTTAAAACAATCTCCCTGCCTTATACTAAACTAGATTATCCAAAGGCCTACTAGGAATTACAGGCTAATTAGCAAAAAAAGTTTGTTATTAGCATTTACAAATTCCTAAGGCAGTGCAATTCAATCATGCAATCACTATCATACACTGCATTTAGAAGCAGAAGAAAAGTTTCAGAGAAATAACCAGAGAGGGCATATTCTCATAAAAAAATCATAACAACTATCAGTATAACATTCCCTGGAAAAAAATTAGAATTTTGCTTCACTTTCTATTTTAACATGTTTCATAACAGCATAAAAACAATGTGATAAACCAAATAACACCCACTTTTAATGTTTCCATAGACTGCACATTAGCCAATAGTTTATTCAAAGACTGAACCAACCTCTCTTTGATATGCAATGGTATTAAAACAGCATAAATTCAGTGTTTAGAAACTGGAATTTCATGGCACACTACAGTGCTTATTCCAAATCTAGTCAAAGATTCTGAAAGCCAAATTGCCCATATTTAGTATTGATCAGTTATAACATGGAGAATGTAATAATTTAGACAACCTCCCACATTAACAGCTTGAATTTAAACAGGTAGTAAGAGGCAACATTCTATTATAAAAGAGAAAAAAGAAATAGACAATGGATGGATCTAATAATGGGAGAAGATAACAAAGACCTAGGATTCTAGCATCTGGCACTAAATGAACTTTTTTGTAAACTGAATGGCGGTTTCCAAAACTGCTCCAAGCATCATTCCTTTGCCAAGGCAGTAAACAGCTTTTATCAGCAATAATGATGGCATAATCCCAGCTAAAAAGGAAAGTAACATATGGCAGCAGCCCTCCAAATACCATCCCGACAAAGTAGGGGGCATTTTTATTACAGCGTCCACTTGCAGAAAATCTGCCAGACATCTTTCCCTTTTTCCCCCTCTTTTTATTTATTTGTTTTTAAACAGGTTATCATCTTCTCTAAATTGAATATCACATTTGGGAATTTTAAACTAATGACTCCTCTTTCTTAAATCCTACTCACAGACATACACAAGAGAGATTGCCATAACTAGTGATAGCTAATAAAATAAAATGGAGCTGCCTATTCAAAATAAATAAATATATTTTTGTAATCTCTAAACTCATAAACAAATGCATTTAATTAAGGATATTGGTTCCTAGCAGAATGACTTATATATAGTGAACACCCAAGAAATAATTGATTTCAGAATATAAAAAGAGTTCTCAAGAAATTCAGGGGGAAAATACTGCAAACACAAAATCTTACTTGGTATAAAGCTGATAAACAATGAACTACAGTAAATTGCAAAGAAACATGATCTATAAATGATCTTAATCTTATTTGATATGTGTTAAAATGTCAGACTTCATAATATATAGCTCTGATCAAAACAATCTTAGTGAAGTATTTTTTAGGCCAACATACTATTTATCAATAAAAGTGTAAAAGAGGATGCGTCTATAAAATATCTTCTAATGGCCTGTGGGGTGGACTAACGAATCATAAATCCAACCTTGGTTTTCAGTGATGGACTTTCTATTTTCATTGACAAGTCAATGGCTGTCTTTTTTACCTAGGCTCTTGATCCTTCCTGGTATCTTAGAAATATTTTCTAAGAATGACAAAGATACAGTTTTGATTCAAATTTTTAAAATGTTATAATGAATAGATTTTTAGCATCTTACTATACACTCAGCCAAATGTAAACCTTTGTTTACTTCAGGCAAATTTATTAGCTGATAGAGAATCGATGAAAAAGTAAAAGAATGCTAATATCTTTGACATCTCTACCTATAAATATATTTTCAGGCTGAAAAATGTATCTAATAGCACCACTCACTGATGTGCACTACAGTTTACCACAGTGTCTATATTTCTGTTGTCAGTTTTACAGTATCTCCCTTCATTAAACCTATCAAGTTTTCCTTTTGATCATGCAACCAAGGCCAGAAGACAGATATCTTCCTGGAACAGAGCAGTCTGCCAAGTCTTTCACAAGACCAGCTTAACCTCCCTATTGATTTTTTCAACACTGCAGCCATTCATTGTTTGTGACATTTGGCTGTCGGCTCTTTAACACCCTTCAACCAAATCAATTTCATATTTTTGTCAATGCTCTGCAAGAGGATGAGTAAAAATAGGAAGAGACTTAGCATGATTTAAAATGTTGATTTTCTCAAACAGTTTTATCTTTAGTTTTTATAAGGCTTATAAACTTAATACATGTGCTTATTTCTATTTCTGTGAAAAACAAGAAGCATTGTAAATTATAATTTTTCAGTACAATACCGACCTTATTCTTATTAATCTTTAAAAATCTCTTTTAATGTAAATGAATTCTTATATAATCACACACTACTTGACCTAAAAACACTACTATGTGAAAACAATAATGTTTTCTGTGGTTTGGATATTTTAAAAATACGTAAGAAACATGGAAGGGGCAATATACACAACATTATCATTATATCATTACTGTGTTTTCAAAAGGCAAACCATGTCAAAAAAAAGCACAGTTCAGCATTTTGCTTATTCTTACGTCTAAACTTCCAGTGTACCTCAATACCAAATGTCATGGACTACCAGCTGCCAACACAAAAACTTCTTTTGACATCAGTTAGAACAACATGTGAAAATCAAAGACACATATGTTTCAAATCGTGCCAAATCTCCCGTCATTCAGAAAATTCAGCAGACTCTCATGAACATAGATGGAGTTAAGAACAAAACTCAAAAGAACTAGGTATTTTTCACTTTATTTTTGTTAGTAAATTTTAAACTACAATTTTATATTAATTAGGCTGCCTGTTATTAGTTTTAGTTTATCAAATAAAATAGAGACTGAAATCTTAAAATCACAGTAAGTGATTTATCTAAATATATATTTAAGGACTAAAAAAAAAACAAAGGGAGTTAATGACCTGAAAAGCTTGATTGTTCCTTTGGAACCATTATACATTATCACAGAATGCATATAATATGTAATTCATCAAAATATATTATAACTTAATGTACTTATAGTTTACTGGCATATTAATAGATGTTCCTAAAACATCCAAATATAGCTGTACTACAGACTAAGAAAATAATTTCGAAGTGCAAAGGCAATTTTAAGAGTAAGCATTTATCTACCATAGGACTTCATATCTGAACCATTAAAAACACTAATTAATAATCTGACAACTCAAATAGGGTTGATGTAGCCTTTTAGAAATATAGTGCATATACATATTTAGGGTGTTTCCAAAATATAATTTTATTTCATCAAATCTAAGACACTATCACTTATAAGATTCAACATGAATTAGCTGCTATCATAAAGGAAAAATAAACTCTGCCAACTATACCATGACAGGATATCAATTTTTACAAGTATCCTAATTTCAAAAATGTTCAAATATAGGGAGGAAATGACTGAGAATCAACAAAACATGGTAATGATGAACTAAAATAATACCTACTATTGGTTCTTCACATGTATCATTTTAAAATGTACACATTAAATATTGTGACACAGCACTTCAAGTCACTTTGGAACATGAACATGACCTTTTGCGTAACAAACTGACTCCCACATTATCCTCTGACTCCTTAAGGATGTGTATGCTCGGTCACTCAGTCATGTCCAGCTCTTTGCAACCCTATGGACTGTAGCTCGCCAGGCTCCTCTGTCCACAGGATTTTTCAAGCAAGAATCCTGAAGTGGGTTGCCATTTCCTCCTCGAAGGGATTTTCCTGACCAGGGATGGAACCCAGATCTCCTGCATTGGCAGGCAGATTTTTTTTTACCACTGAGCCACCTGGGAAGCCCTCGTTAAGGATGTGTTCATGTATTATAAAGTAGAGCATAATGAATAAAGCATACATGAGGAAACCATCTCATCTTTGCCATATTTGCAAATATATCCCTGGAAAATTCAACTAAACAACTAAGAATCTTTGGAACATTCTCCATAACAATGATTATAGGATAAACACTTTGGAATTCAAAGGACTCATGCTTGAATAAGAGTCTACCACGCACTAGTCACATGATTCTGGGCAAACTGCTTAACATCTCTGAGTCTCAGTGTTTTCACTGATATAAACAGAACTAATACCTCCTTCTTAGAATTACTGTGAGAATTAAATGAAATAATGTATTATAAACATTCTTAATAGAGTATCTGTACATTGTACATGTTCAATAAATATTTCTTTTCTCTCTTCTCACTACCAAGCTACTGCAAAATGATACAAAAGCTAACAAATAATTAACTCCAGATCAATCTGATATACATATTTAAGATGTTGCTGATAGCTCTTTGGAAATCATTTTACATTATTACAAAATGCATATGGCATCCAGTTACATATAATTAGATCCACAAGAAGATAAAGTTTCATTAACAGCAGGAATTTGTCTGTTTTGTTCACTGCTGAATCTCTAGCATCCATAACAATGCCTAGAATATACTAAACACTCAGCAAGTACTTGTGAATTCATTAGGATTTCAAAGAACTTTGAACTTCGAATCCCACACTAAATTTTAACTTGGTAACAACTCAACGAAGTCAGAAGTAAAACACTATTTTCTTCCACATCATCCTAAAGTTTACTGACCACAACAATGTTAATCAGTAACATTCTAACTAATTCAACAACTATTTATTGATTATCTACCATCAGAATAAGACACTGCTAGGTACTGAGGAAAAAAGTAAGTAGTATAAGAAACAATTGCTGTCTTCAAGGGAAGACAAAAGAAAAACAAACATGAAATTAGATGTGATCAGGTTTCAAAATAAACCATACAGACAATCATTTTTCCCTGAAGAAGTAAAAATTAAAATAATTTAGAACAAGATTTTTAAAAAAATGTAGAAGACTGCTAGAATCAAGAGATCATATAATGAGGTGATTTTTAGGGGTGTAACATGCTAATCCAGAGGGACTAACCATTATCCATGAGACAATGTGGTATATTTTAAACACTCTAGACAGCTAGAATTAAGAGATCATATAATGAGGTGATTTTTAGGGATGTGACATGCTAATCCAGAGGGACTAACCACTGTCCATGAGACGATGTGGTATATTTTAAACACTCTGCTGCTGCTAAGTCACTTCAGTTGTGTCCGACTCTGTGCAACCCCATAGATGGCAGCCCACCAGGCTCCTCCGTCCCTGGGATTCTCCAGGCAAGAACACTGGAGTGGGTTGCCATTTCCCTCTCCAATGCGTGAAAGTGAAAAGTGAAAGTGAAGTCGCTCAATGTGAAGTCTATAGATTCCAAACTGAAGATTATTAGCTGTCTAAAGCAGAGGTGAAATATGTCACTCAGTGTTAAGCTATACAAGGTAAAACAGTATCAATGAACTGGACATGAACAATCAACATGTTAGGTCTAGAATGACTCTAGGTCAGCCTACCTTAGCACCTGTTCAACATATTTACTGATGTGATTCTATGTCACGCCCTGTGCAAAGCATCTGAGTGTACAAAGATAATAAGAAACATACCTATCACAAAAAGCTATTAGAGGATGTAACACTTAATTTAGATTGCAGTAATCTATTTGTGCTTCTGCAATTACAACCATTCTACAGGTTAAATTCATGGATTCAAAGATGGGACAAGATAGTCTACTAGAAAAGATCCAGTCCCTAAACTGTACTTTGCTCATTTGAAAAAATGGTGAGGAAAAAAAAAAGGTTTATGCAAAATGAATATAATCTTTGTGGAAAAGTTGAAAAACACAGAAAAGCATAAAGAATACATAAAGAATCCCACTTTCACTACTGAGAGGTAAGCATTATTTAATGTAAACGTTTGGTCTTTATTCATTCACTATTTTTTCCCTGTATGAAAGAACTTGGAGAGATAAACCTAAGAACATGTTATACTGCTACTTTTCAAACTGCTTTATAAATTTAATATATTGAACGTGAAAGTTGCTCAGATGTGTCCAACTCTTTGCAACCCCATGGACCCATGGAATTCTGTAGCCAAGATACTGGAGTGGCTAGCCTTTCCCTTCTCCAGGGGATCTTCCATTAACATTTCCATATTATTAGATATTCTTTTAAACCATGATTTAAAATAATTATATAGAATTCTATCACATGGACTACAGCATAATTTAACCATATCACCTGTTACTGAATATTTCAATTGTTTACAATTCTGTCTTGGAATAGCACTGCAAATTAAAGCACTGAGTATTTAAATAGTGGATATAGAGAAGTTTCTCATAGATGATTCCAACTAATAAACGGAAAAGCAATAACAAAATTAGAAGATCTCTATTTTGCAACCCAAAATAAACTAATATAGCACTAAGTATCAAAAACCGCAAACATCACAAAAAAATAAACAAAGGCAATATACAGATGGCCTACAGGCACATGAAGAGATGCTCAACATTGTTAATCACCAGAGAAACACAAATCAAATGAGGCAGCATTGCCTCGCATGGTCAGAATGGCCATTATTAAAGCATCTGCAAATAATAAATGCTGGAGAAGGTTATGGAGAAAAGGGAGCCCTCCTACACTGTTGGTGGAAATGTTCATTGGTAGAGTCACAAAGGAGAACAGTATGGAGTTTCTTGAAAAACTAAAAATAAAGTTACTATATGATCCAGAAATCCCACTCTTAAGCATATATCCGGAGAAAATTCTAATTCAAAAAGATACATATACCTCAATGTTCACAGCAAGCACTACCTAAAATAGTCAAGACATGGAAGCAACCTAAATTTCCATCGGCAAATGGATAAAGATGTGGTGCATATATATATACAGAATGGGATATTACTCAGTCATTAAAAAGAATGAAATAATGACATTTGCCACAACATGAATGGACTCAGATTATTTTATTAAGTGAAGTAAGTCAAAGACAAATATCAAATAACATCACTTAAATGTGGAATATAAAAAAATTAAACAAATGAACTTCTTTATAAAACAGAAACAGACTCAAAGACATAGAAAACAAACACAGTAACCAAAGAGGAAAGGGAGGGGGGATAAATTAGGAGTTTGGGATTAGCAGATACAAACTACTATCTATAAAATAAACACTCCAACTGTATAGCACTGGAGAAGGCAATGGCACCCCACTCCAGTACTGTTGCCTGGAAAATACCATGGACAGAGGAGCCTGGTAGGCTGCAGTCCATGGGGTCGCTAAGAGTCAGACACAACTGAGTGACTTCACTTTCACTTTTCACATTCATGCATTGGAGAAGGAAATGGCAACCCACTCCAGTGTTCTTGCCTGGAGAATCCCAGGGGCAGGGGAGCCTAGTGGGCTGCCGTCTATGGGGTCGCAGAGTAGGACATGACTGAAGTGACTTTGCAGCAGCAGCAGCAGCAGCAACTGTATAACACAGGAACTATATTCACTATCTTCTAATAAACTATAATGGAAGAGAATCTGAAAAAGAATATGTCTATATATCACTTTGCTTTATACCAGAAACTGAGACTATATTATAAATCAACTAAATTTTAATTAAAAAATAAAGAAAAGCTGACATATTGATCTACCTGATATGAGAACATAACAGAATCTATAAAGCAACCCTGCAGGGAGGGAAGAAAATTTTAAAACAAAAATTTTAAACCATTAAGCCCATAGACCCAACTGTCAAATTGTAGAAACCACAAAGAGAAGAGAAGAACATGTTAAACTATACCATGGGGATGCAATCAATAAAATCCAGACTGGGAAATTATAAGAGTAAAACTATTTTTTTTCAACAAAAAGGTATGAGGGAAAAAAAATAAATAAACCAACCAAATTGTAATGGGTAGACTTACATGCATTCATATTCAAACAAACCATTTGGATATATGATAGCAAAGAATTATTGTTAATATTGTTAATTTCTGCTATAACATGGTGATACGGATTTTTTTTTTTAAAGAATCCTGATTTTCTATAGGTAAACACTGAAAATATTTACAAGTATAATAACATGTCTTGGATTTACTTCAAAAAATACATGAGGGAAATGAAACTTCCCTGGTGGTCCAGTGGTTAAGATTTCACCTTCCAATGTAAGGGGTGCTGGTTCGATCCCTGGTTGAGAAGCTAAGGTCCCACATGCCCCGGTACCAAAAAAGCAAAACATAAAACAGAAGCAGTACTGTAACAGATTCAATGAAAACTTAAAAACTGGTACACATCAAAACCAAAAATCTTTAAAGAAAAATATGAGGGAAAAAGATAATGGAGGTAAGAATGGGACAGGATTGGTCATGACAGGGTTGGTCAAGTTTGGGATTCTACTATTCTATCTTATGTAGTATGGCTCAAAATGAACACTAATAAAAATCTGAGAGAGAAAACCCAAGAGTGACCAGCCACGTGGAGGGATATAGGGAAGACAAAGGGAAGATGTTCTGTGGGGATCATCTTTATATGTATATCTTTATGTACGCCTAATTCCTTAGTGTTAATTCCTAAAAGCAAAATATTTGGGAAAAAATCTTTCTAAGGCTTTCAAGATATTTTTCTAAAATGATCTGAAATTTTGTGCTAGTTTACACTCCAAGCAATGTGTATAGTAGTATGCATTTTCCTCTGTGTTCACCAACATAAATATGTCCTAAGTGAAGAAACTTAAGCATAATTTGACAATGTCTAGTTTTAATGTGAACATGAGCAGTAACATTTATCCCATAATCCTACGTATTACATGGTATTATTGAGCATTTATAAATGTTTCTCTGCCATATATAAAAATCATTTCTAGATCATGAGAAAATTTAAAAAAACTAAGTTATGGGTAAGCAATTCATCACTTTTGTTTGGATCCCACCTCTCTTCCTCAAATGACATCTTCAACTCAAATAAATCTTGAAATTTAAGCAAGAGAAATTAATATCTACTTTTCTTTACAAACTTTACATAATATATTTAGAAAAAAATTAATTCAGTGAAAATAATTGATTTCATTTTATAGTCAAGGCCTATAGCATGAATGC
>NC_056056.1:10265000-10340000 GCF_016772045.2 Ovis aries
GCCGGTGGAAAGTCAGGGTATGTTTGCAATTTTCTCTCTCTATTCCAACCTTATTCTGCCCATAATGTTTAGGAAATACAGATAATAGAAAAAGCCTTTTTAAAATTCTACATGTGCCCCATATGATCACACTAGAACCAAAATAATATAGGTAAGAATTAATTAACATATACATTAAAAGGTTTGAGAACACCGCTTTTAAAATCTTACATAAATTACACACTCATTTTTAAGTAATCATATGGAGACATTTATGCTATTAGTATATAAACAAAATTCGCAATCACTCCATGTAAGAATGTCAGTCTCTTATGGGTAAATGAAACTCCCAGCAGACAGTCTCAAAACATAACAAGGAAAACCTAGGCTTGTGGATATTTTAGAGAAGTCTATATTAGCCAAGGAAAGAAAAAGGACAAGAAAATATCTTAATATTTTAGGACTAGGAAATTAGTAAGTCAATCAGGCACCATTAAAAGGAAAAAGGTGAAATTTCTCTATCATGAACACTAAAACAGCCTCAATTACAACTCAGTACAAAGCTAGAAATGACATGAAAATGGAAGGGCTGAATTTGTATACAAGGAAGACTACTCTTCCCCCACCCCTCACCACCACCACATATACTAAAGTCGAAGACTGGGATCATATTTGAAACAAATTCGAAATTTGAAACTGGCAAATTCAAATATCAGTAAATCAACCAATCCCCCTGGCCCCTACATTTAGCAATTTTAAAAGGCCTTCAAGAACACAATACAATCAAAAGGCCAACAGAAGGCAAAACTCACAAAATTGGGCAAGGATGAAGAAGAGCTTTGGCAACTAATCCCCATAATCTTGGGTCAATATCGACCTGATTTACCCTAAAATTCAACTGCTCTGGCCTAAAAACTGCCCTGTGCATTTCTCTTAAGTCCTCTTCTACCAATGAACACCATTAAGCTAATACACTCTGCTAAGTGCCTCCAAAAGCACATTTTCTTTAGAATTGAAGCTGCTGTTTTCTGGACTAGACCGCATTAAATGCAAAATAAAAACACTGGGTGTGTAAATTTCTCCTTACTGGAAGGCTGAGAAAGACTGAATGGAGAGGGGTGAATTCTTTTATGCATGTAATAGTTCAGGAAACTGATATGATGTCAACATGAATGTGTTTTACAATAAAATTGGGTGTCAGAGCCAGAATGGATTCACTGTCTCTGCAGGCCAGAGCACAGCCACTGTTGCCTAGAATTGAGTAAAGTTGTCAACTGAACTGATGTTTAGCTTCAGTAAGGTCTGAAAGAGAAGAGCCAGCATAAAGAAAACTCGCTGAAGCAACTTTTTTTAAGAAACAGCTGATACCTAAAGGAGGTCAGTTACTTTCTCATTTGAAGGCAGAAGATAAATTGACACCTCATCAACAAATAAAGATAAAAATGAATATCTTCAAAATTAGATCTTGACACAATATAAGAAAATACATGCTTTCTGAATTAGGAATCTCATAAAATCATTTCATATTTCAGATAGGGCATACTGTCTTAAATTTTTCATCTAAATTCTTATTAATAGTGCATTAAAAACTTCACTAAAAAGCAAAAGCTCTGACATCAAACTATTTCTACCCACTTAAAATGGTCCATGCTTTAACAATATGTTTTATTCCAATGTTATATTTTACTACAAAATTTTTCTAAAGGTAACTCTAACATCCAAAACAGTTAAGAGATTAACTTAATCTCTCTTAATTCTGTAACCAGGACAATCAAGTCTGCCTACAGTACAGGAAACACAGCCCACCAAATGGCATTGTGTACTATAGACACTGCTAGCTCAAGACCAAAACAAGTCGTACACAGTAGACTTATACTCCAGAGACTTCACTCTTTTCCTTATTCTCTGTCACTGAACAAACTGAGGTAAGACAACACTCTAGGGATGAAATAGCAAAGAGGAGGAAAAGCAGAGTGGTTATAAATGTCCTGCTGCAATGGTTACATACATAAAAATCCAGCCATGCATTTCTCTGGTGCCTACCATATCACAAGTCCAAGGCAAAAAACAGTACCTAGGGGGTGCTAGATTAACAGAAACAAGAATAATCTACAACATTTCTCCTATCCCCACAGAACTAAGCATCAACTAAGTTTGATTTTAAAAACACTGCAACAAAACATTTGAGTTTTCAACAATGAGAATAAATTTAATTATATGTATTCACCTAATCATTCAAATGATTTATTAATAGAACCTAAGGCTTTGGGCTTAGAATGCAGATAGAATTTGGTAACAAGTCCAAGCTCTACTACTTAATAGCTAGGTGATCTTGGGAAATTTATTGAACCTTCCAGATCTTAGTGTCGTCACCTGGAAAAAACAGGAACAATCAACCAAATCACCGTTGATTCATGTAAGAGCTTATCACAGCCCCTAGTATACAGTGGGCCCTAATAAATGTCAGTATATAATGATGCAATAATTTCTAAATAATAATATAGTTAGATGCTATGTAAGAACTGAGTTAACCGTAACAAACTGAACAATTTAAAATGCAACAAGCAAGTAATTCCACACAGGATGTACATTTTTGCTCAAACCCTTATCTTGACTCCTTGTAAAATGTTCTTTTTGTGGCAATTCAATTAGAATGAGATTCAAAAGAAAGAGTAAGAAGAAAGAAACTGCCCTGTAATAGAAATATTTTCCAATCTTTGCCTTTCACCCCATACATGTACACAACCTCCCAAAAGGCCATATAGCGTATTTTAAAACTAACATTTTTCAAATGAAAAAAAATTTATAGAAAAATACAATACACTACTCATAAAATTATAGTCAATGCACCAAGAAGATCAAGGAGTTAGGAGAGAAAAATGGCCATTCTTTAAAGGAAAGGAGAAAAATTTACTTGGAGATTTAGCTATCGCTAAGGGATAAATGTGTGCTAGGAGTCACTAATAAGCCCCTAAAGCAAACATAACTAATAATACAAAAGCCAAGCAGAAAAGACATGAAAAAAAATGCTACCTATTGTTAGAGACTGTCTATAACAAACAGCTGTTGAATTCCAGTGTACGGAGGACAGCATTATTTGCATGTGATCAGAATACTATTAAATAATTGCACTCTAAGTAGCATCAACAAAACAGACACATTTTCAGTGCTTTACAAGAAAGCTCCATCCTGGAAAAATTCCTCCTTTATTCCAAAGTTGTTGCTATCTACAGAAAAATTTTTCTGGAAGATATTTTAAATACCAGTATAATAATAGACAAGTTACAGATTATTTATTTTTACTATCTTCTTTATTATTTAAGATAAAAAGACAAAGGATAGACCTGTGAACACAAAAAGCATGAAAATAATCCCTCTGTCCATGACCACACTTACAAGGAGGCATCTGAACAGCCCCCCATCCAAAGTGCTCCCTGAAGCCCAGCAATGAGCATCACAAGACAGATGGATAACAGAACACTACACTGGTCTACCAAACCTTTTGCTTTATACTAAGAATTTTAAGCCAGCAAAATACTTCAAAAGGGAGTATAAATGTATTAGGTGTCAAGAGTTCATTATCTCCATTCCATAAACAGGAAGATCACTGAAAATACAATCTTGGAATGTTTAAGAATCACCAGTCAATGTTATCCCTTTCTCTTATCCGATCTTCAAACTTTCACTTCTTGTTGTTCACACAATGTATATACTTGGATGTTATACAATCATGCAAAACTAAACACATTGAAAACATCTTCCCTAACTCTCCTATTAGAGTCAGCAGGACCAATATGTTCTCTGGTTTCCAAGCTTTTAAACTCCCCACAAATCTTTGGCTTTTCTCTCTTGTCTGCTCATGTTAAATCTTGTTAACTTTTACTGTGTAAGAAGTTATAACTGTTCATCCAACACAACTAGAGTTTACAACTACCTGGTAATCAGTGCTTGCCTCTACCCTCAATCTTTCCATTTACCCTTTACTTTCAAGAAAACTGTTTCTCAAGAGTTATTTCCCACGTAATCCTTTGGAAGGGGGAGATAAAGAATTATATGAGTAAAATTAGCATTTCTTGAGCATTTAATCTATCTCAAGAACTCCTATGTATTCTCTTACTACCACATTCAATCTCAAGTTAAATGTGAAGTGAGTTACATGTTGAGGGGGTGGGAAGGGTGAAAGGAAAGACAAAATATTTGTTTTTATTAAGTTATTTATTTACCCATCTTCACTTTTGAATCTCACTCTAACTGAACTAACACAAAAAGTATATTAATCTAAGTACAGACTTGTATAAGTGACAGCTTTTCTGAATCTAAGTACACTTCTCTTTATATATCATGTTGCTTCTTGATTTTTCAGACCTACAAAAATGAGACTCAACTAGTTCTCAAACTTATCATTAACAGTTGAGCACCTACTATGTACAACACACTTGGTGGTGGTGATTTGGTCGCTAAATTGTGTCTGACTCTTGCGACCCCATGGACTGTCGCCCGCCAGGCTCCTCTGACCATGGGATTTCCCATGCAAGAATACTGGAATGGGTTGCCATTTCCTTCTCCAGGGAATCTTCCCAACCCAGGGATCGAACCTGTGACTCCTGCATTGCAGATGGATGCGTTACTGCTGAGACACCAGGGAAGCCCACAAGAGGCCTGACTGTATGCATTTATGCCTAATTTCATATGTATATCATCACAACCACTCTCTGAAATTAAGCACTGGATTTATCACCAGTTGAGAAATTTTAAAAGTAACACATAGAACTTATGAAGTTACTTCTTCAAGACAGCCTCGCTGAGAAGTATGAAACTGGGACCCAAATCCATGTTGACTCCAAAGTCTATATTCTAAACCATTCCTCTCTCACGAGTGTTAAGCTCCCAAAAAACCTCCATCTTATCGTGCTGCTTTCAACTTTTCCTTCTATAGTGGCAAAAATTTTTCATCCCTTACAGATGATTTCCCTGAAAACTAACATTCTCCCAAAAAAACATCCATTTCCTTTCTACCTTCAAAATTGTACCTTATTCTCTTCATAAAATCTTCTTAGATTAGTACCTTAGATTTCTAGTCTGAATGATACAGTGCCAACTCCCATTCCTAGACTTTGTTCTTTCCAAATAGTTTGTGCTTTGGTACAGAGTGAGAACTGGACCATAAAGAAGGCTGAGTGCCAAAGAATTGATGCTTTTGAGTTGTGGTGTTGGAGAAGACTCTAGAGAGGCCCTTGGACAAGGAGATCAAACCAGTGAATCCTAAAGGAAATCAACCCTGAATATTTATTGGAAGGACTTACGCTGAAGCTGAAACTCCAATACTGTGGCCACTTGATACAAAAAACTGTCTCACTAGAAAAGATCTGATGCTGGGAAAGATTGAAGGCAGGAATAAGGGGTGACAGAGGATGAGATGGTTGGATGGTATCATCTGCTCAATGGACATCAGTTTGAGCAAACTCCGGGAGATACTGAAGAACAGGGAAACCTGGTGTGCTGCAGTCCACAGGGTCGCAAAGAGTCTTAGTGACTAAACAACAACAAAGAGGTAGTGTTATGTATATCAATTCTTGTCCCTTGACATTAGCAGAGTCCAATTTAATCTCATGAATAACAAAGAACAGCAAGGTGCAACACTAGCAAACAGACAATTATATGTATGTAGATGGCTTGGTTATATCCTAAGACTGTGAGATTTGGTAGGAGATTTTTCACATTCTTACAAAATATATCCTCCTGTCATTTCTCATTTATAGTCCAAATCTTCTTGTCTACCAAAGTATGTCTGAAGTTTCTGATGATATAAAGGAGCTGCAGGATGAGCACTAGAAATGGGAAGCAGTTCGTAGTTTAGTGCAGCAATTATTCATACATGGTATTGGCTCAGCTATTAGAATGTTTCCACCATTTCAACAGGGTAGCACCATGGGTGCATTTTTTATTTGCTATCTTTTGGAAAAACTTTAAAAAACAACAACAACAACAAAAAAAAAAAACCCACTATGAATGAATATTCTTGACACCCTAACTATTCTGAAAAACCAACTGCAAAATAATTCAAAATGGCCTTTTATCAACCTTAATTATTAGCATCTATATTTCTTTTTAAGTATATTTTAATTTTAATGTCTATTGTTAGATAGCATCACCACTCAGTGAACATGAATCTGAGCAAACTCCAGGAAGATATTGGAACAGAAGAGCCTGGTATGCTGCAGTCCATGGGGTCGCAAAGAGTCAGACACAAATTAGCAACTGAACAACAACAACAACAAAAGATAAAACAGTTCAAAATACAAAAGGTACAATATTTTTAAGTTGTTTTCCTACTCCTGAGCACAAACACATTATTCTCCTCCAGAGGCAAATAATTTCATGTGTTTCATATGTGTGCCTGGAGATATTTTTACATAATACACGTATATATACACATACACACACTATTCTAAATACATACATAAAGTAAATATATATTTCTATCATTTTATTCCTTTATTAATACATATACACACTGTTTTGTACCTTAATTTCTTGATTCAATATATTTTGAAAACTTTCTATATTAGTTCAGGGCTTCATTCTCTTTTATGGATTATATAGTATTACACTGAATGAGGTAACATTTATTTATCAAGTTCCCTACTAAATGTTCAACATTTAGAGTATTTCCCAGCTTATACTATTCTAACATGTGCTATTAAGTATTCTTGAATATATAAATATATACATAAGATTTTTATCTGCAAATATATATAAAAGCTAAATTCTAAGAATTGCAACTGCTAGGTCAAAGGATTATGTACATTAAAATTTTCCTTTTGGGATTTACTTATTTTTTATAGTTATATTTTCCTAGTGTTATTGAGAAATAACTGACATATATCACTGTATAAATTTAAGTCATATATCTTGTAATGTGATTATCACAATGATTCAAGATAATATCTTTCATATCAATACAATAAAACAAAAGAGAAAAAAAAGGAAAAAATTTTCTCCTGTGATGAGAGCTCATAGTATTTACTCTCTTAACAACTTTCCTGCATATCATACAGCAGGGTTAGTGATGGTCATGTTGAAATATATTACTAAAATTTTGATAGATATTGCCATACTGCCCACCAAAGAAGGTTATAACAATTTCCACCAGCAATTTGTATGAGTGTCTGTCCCTACACCCTTCTCATCACACTAATACTATGCTTTTTGATCTCTATCAATCTGATAAATTTTTAAAAATGGTAGTTCAATCCAGTTTTACTTTATTTTGACTTGCAAAAGTCAGCAGAATGTATTGGTTATGCATGTGGGTTCTGGGGCTGTCTCCTGCCTCTCACTCACTTGGGTCTACATTCACTGTGCAACCATGTGACAGTAACTTAACCCCTGTGACTCCACTTCCTTATAAGTCATATGGGGCAATAATACTTCAATTTCAAATGTTCTTATGAAAATTAGATGAATTAATACATATGAAGTACCTAGAATTGTGCCTACCACACAGTAAACACTAGTTAAATGGTTGTTATTTTTTCTTATTTTGATTAAGGATTGGCAATTTTGTTTGCATGGTTAATAGTTATTTCTATTGCTTTGTCTGTTAATTTTTTCATATCCTTTGTCCTTGTTTTATTGGATTAGAATCCAAAATATACAGAACTACTACAAATCAATAAGAAAAATAAGCCTAAGATAAAAACAGGCAGAGGATGTAAATAGGTCACAAAAAGAGTAAAAACAACTGGTCTATTATAAATCTTAACTACTACCACAACAGCATTCTCACCTTAAAAAGTTATCAAACGATGATGCTTTTGGAGTTTTTACTTCTGTAACTGCCTCTCCAGCTACATTTCTGAGTTTCAGTTCATGTATGTTCTTCCCTCATAGAAACTTTCTCAAACATTCACAACACTAGGCATGCTCTGAAATTATTCTACTTACTTATTTTTTTTGTCTGTCCCTCTGCACCAAAGTGCGTGATCTTTGAGGGCAGCATAATTGTCAGCTATGTGCACTGCTGTATTCCCAGCATCCAGAAGAATCTCTGGTTCAGACAAAGCAAGCAATAGTTACCTGATTGATGATACTGTTTAAAGTTAAACTGAAATTGGAACCCTCATAGAGCACAGATGGGAAAATAGTGTAGCCATTCTGGAAAAAGTCTGGCAGTCCCTCAAAGGTGAGCATGGAGTCACTTTACCACGTGATGCAGCAATTCCAAGGTACGTATTCAAGGAAAGTACAACTACATGTCCACACAAAAAGTTGTACGAGAACATTCTTAACAGCATTCATAACATTTAACAAAGTGTAACAACCCAAGTCTCTATCAACTGATGAATGGATAAATACAATATTCACTCAATGGAAAATTATTCTTCAATAAAAAGAAATGAAATGTTGACATATACTGCAACATGAAAGAACCTTGAAAACACAATGCTGAGTCAATAACAAAAGACCACATGTTGTACGATTTCACAGATTTGTAATGTCAAGAACAGACAAACCTACAGAGATAGAAGGTAGATTAGTGGTTGCCTAGAGCTGGGGGTAAGGGGAGAATTGGTAGTCAATGAGTATAAGGTTACTTCAGGGAGGTGATGAAAATTTTCTAAGATTAACTATTATGATCGTACACAATTCTGTGAATATGCTTTAAAAAGCACTGAATTATCCACTTTAAGTGGGTGAACTGTATGGCATGGGAATTATATCTCAATGGAGTTTTGTGCTTTTTTTTTAAAGTTAAACTGAACAAAATTTAAACTGAATTCTGATGTTTGACACCCAAGGAATAGAGATATCACTACTACTTTGCTGCAACTGCTGTTTTAAAATGGGAAGAAAAGAAAAAGGGGGGCAAGGAAAGGAAAACATCCCTTTCTTGAAGTGCTAAAACCATTCTGTTGCCTAAAAAGATTATTCATAGATAACCCAATTTCATTTTTTTCTTCTCCAAAAGTAGAAGCTGATATAGAACTGTAAAATACCCATCTTAAACCTCATCTGTAGCAAAGTGGACCCACATCTCCATAAACCATTACTCCATAGGCCTAACACGGCTTCCTAGCATAATGCTACGACAGGCAAGGACAGCAGCAAAAGCCAGCTTTCACTGGTGGCTCAGAACACTGCCGAGGAGCTCAGATAGCAGGCAGGAGCGTGTCCCATTTTGCAATACCATTCTGGCACTTTCGTAGGAATCTGAAAGTCACATACATTTTATAGTAGTATATGCTTTACTTCCTTCATCTTTAAAAAAGAACCAAGGACAAGATGCCTTTTAAATACCATTCTCAACCTTTTAAGCTACTGTTTTACAAAATAACAGAAGACTCTTTACAGATATCCTATAATCAGCACACTTGTTTTCAGAGCATTAACCTGAGTCTAGACAAGATAGATTTATTTCTTATGCCCCAATCTAAAACTTTTTGGTAAAATAAAGTGCCTATGCAAGCCTTGTTACAAAAAGTTCTGAGAAAGTAAGTATGCTGTAAATATGAAGGCACAGGCCTTGGAGCCAGATACGTCTCAGTTTGAAACCAGTATTGTCACTTACTAGCCAAATACTCTTAGGCAAGTTACTTAACTTTGCTAACTCTCAGTTTTCTAACCTGTAAAAACAAGACAACACAAATTTATGGTGGTATGAGGATTCAGCAAGAAAATGTAATATTTTCATCATCACCAGCATTCTTGGCATATTGTAGGAATGTATTGCTGTAAATATTAATTTCTTCCCTCTGTTTACTCCTCTTCCTAATCATACCTCAATAATTAGCACCCAACAATAAAACTCAAAGGAAAACTTTCTAAGTCAAGCTATATTCCAGAGCATCACAGAGGCAAAATCATACAGTAGTTATGACACAGACTCTGGAACCTTCAGAAATAAGAACATAGCAATGTCAGTATTTTTTAAAATCTCACCAAATTTCATCATCATAACCAGACAGAGCAATCAGGGAAGAATAACCTATACATAACATCTTCAACAAAAGGAGGTGACAAGGAATCTTCCCCCAAACCCTAGAATATAGAATGTGTTAGTCACTCAGTTGTGTCTGACCCTTTGCAACCCCATGAACCATAGCCCACCCGTCTCCTCTGTCCATGGAATTCTCTGGGCAGGAATACTGGAATGGGCAGCCATTCCCTTCTCCAGGGGATCTTCTCAATCCATGGATCAAACCCAGGCCTCCTGCATTGCAGGCAGATTCTTTACTGTCTGAGCCTACAGGGAAACCAAGAATATAGAAAGGTGTGGCTAAACATCCAATAACAGCAACAGCGATGGCAAAAGGAAGTACAGAGGAACGGCCATGGAATCCACAACTCACAAAAAAAAAAAGTCACTCCCAGAGAAAAGGACCAATGCTGTGTGGGACCCTAGGCAAGTGGAGGCTGAGAACAACTACTGAGATGAAAGGAGTCCACTCAGGTTCCAAGTCATGGAGGAAAACAATCTTAAAAACTGAAGACTAATTAAATGATATAGCTGTCTATCAATCCAATCTCACAGTGGCTTGTACATCTTCAGAGAGATATAACCTGAGGGCCCTCCCCACAAAACACTGCAAAGAGGACTTTAACTTCATTCCATAGCCTAGATTGTTCTTTTGAAACCATTAGAGATATAAGATAAAGAAAATAAACAATTATGTTAATTCTGTTAGGAATCTAATATGTAACATAAAGAAGTACAAGATCAAAGAAGGTAAGAAGTTAATCTAGTTAAGAAGTTAAGTACAAATCTGAATTAAAATTATCAACGAGAACTCACTTTTTCCCCCCTCTCTTTTCCTAAAAGCAAAGAATCCAGTAGCAGTAAGTACCCATATTGTGGTCTTGACATATCATTCCTCAATCAAAAGAACCACAACTCTTTGGAGAAATGGCAGATTCCAGGGCTAATGCAGGGACTAAACAAGGTGAGCCTGGCATTTTTGTTGTGCCACAAAGTAAGAAGTTATTAAAAAAAAAAATCTTGTCAAAAGGATACAGAAGGAGCTCGTGTAGGACAAATGTGGAGCAGTTTCAGCATCAAAAAGCATAATGCAACTGATTAAAACACACTGCACATACAAAAAGCCAGTAATTCATAATAACAACTAAAAGAAAGAAACAAGTGAAAACTTGTACACCACTGGAGGATTTTAAGGCACTACCTCCTTACGCTGGAAAGTGATCAGTAAAGGGAAAGAATTAAGCATTTCATACCACCTGAACTGTATTTCAGGGAAACCAAACAGCCCTAGTGGATCAAATAAAGCTCTCATAAAGAGTTCTGGCTAATAAGTGAAGAAGGAAAAACATAACTGGGAATTATCATTTTAATCCCTCTGTTGTTGTTGTTCAGTCGCTAAGTCATATCCGACTCTGTGACCCCATGAACTGCAGCATGCCAAGCTTCCTTCCCCTTCACTACCTCCCAGAGTTTGCTCAAACTCACATCCATTGAGTCGGTGATGCCATCCAACCATCTCATCTTCTGTTGTCCCCTTCTCCTTTTGCCCTCAATCTTTGCCAGCATTAGAATCTTAGCCAATGAATCAGCTCTTCACATCAGGTGGAAATTCAGTAATTCACTATTCACTATTCAATTTTTTTTTTAAAGAAAAAGAATCAGTAATCCAGAATGTGAGGCAGTCTACAGGATAACCATTTGGTTTCCATTTCATTTCTTCAAAAAGCTAATGGTATATGGAAAAGCACAGTGAGGGGGCAGGGATATCTGCTCTAGTATAAAAGACAGTTAAGAGTCATAACAATCAAATATAGTGAATGAACATTTTTGGATCCTGATCCAAACAACCCAACTGTAAAAAAGACAAGTTAGACAATCAGGAAACCTAAACAGATATTAAATGACATAAACTCCAGTACTTTGGCCACCTCATGCGAAGAGTTGACTCATTGGAAAAGACTCTGATGCTGGGAGGGATTAGGGGCAGGAGGAGAGGGGACGACAGAGGATGAGATGGCTGGATGGAATCACCGACTCGATGGATGTGAGTTTGAGTGAACTCTGGGAGTTGGTGATGGACAGGGAGGCCTGGCGTGCTGCGATTCATGGGGTCACAAAGAGTCGGACACAACTGAGCAACTGAACTGAACTGAAGAAAGTCTTGTTAATTAAATAACTTCTTGTTAATTTTGTGAGGTGTGATAGTGGCACTGTAGTTTTTATAAGTAAGAAAACATATTTTTTAAAAGCAAATGTAGGTATTTCAGAAGAAGTAACATGCTATCTGGAGTTAACTTTAAAATATTCTAGCAGGAAGTAAAGTTGTGGGAGGCCGTATGAAACAAGAATAAGATATTGATGGCAGTTAAGTCTAGTTGATGGTTTTGTAGAAGAGTCCACTGTTTTCGATATGTTTGAAAATTTTTATAATAACAGTAAAACATACAAATCAATAAATAAGAAACAAAGAGACAAAAAGAAAACTAGTGTGAACTCTAAAATAAGACTGCTAGGAGGCTGAATCTAGGTCCACCACTTAGTTGTGTGAATTTGGGCGAGTCATTTAACTTCCTTTAGCATGGTTCTCCTTGCAACAAATGGGAGAAACAGTACACCCATTTATTAAGCTTGAATGAGATAATCCATATAAAGCAGAAAGACTGTTTCTAGTACATTAAAAAAATCCAGTAAATGTCAGTCATTATCATAACTATTAGTAATAATATTACTATAGGAGATGTGGTTGCAAAGATTCCTTAATAGTTCTTAATGTAAAGGGCCAATATTTACTTTTTGTCAAAATTTTTATTTCTTCTTCAAAATCACATTTAAATATATAATACCAAACATCTACAAATAACTATTTTTCCTTTTCTATTATTCAGCTTTTTGAAAATTAATAAGTATAAACATTGCTATCACCAATGTAAGAGCAAAGGTCAACTGTTTCAAATTTTATACTATTATTCAATTAAAGTGACACAGTGTCATGAATATTTTATCTATAATTTATGGCTCTGTTTTTTTAATTTAAATTTTCTCTAAAATGATACATAAAAGAAATTATACAGCTAATAATAAATCTAAGAAACATACAAAGCAATCTTTTTTCCAACTAAAAGCTGAAAATAGTTTTCCCATCTCTAAACCAAATCAGTTTGGTGCTCATAATACATCTGCTTTACATAATACAAAAAAAAAAATCCCTTTTGTAAATAAAAAATCATAGTGAGGTCTACAGAGCTGAGGCAACTGAGAAATTTTTCCTTTCACTTTTAATCAGGCTTCCTGTTGTAAGAGCTCAGCAGACAGTGACGCGAGACACTGCCTCCCAACTTCGGTTCACCTTTGCAGTTCCACAAGGGACACCATGTCAAGATTGTTCAGCTTTTTTGATGAGTGCTGCGTGGGTAACTAATGTGTAAATGCAGATACGTATAGAGAGCAGTTTTGACAGTGATGTATTGCAACTGGTTCCAGATGTCGGTAAGGGATGCTTGGCCAGGCATCTGGGGCTCCACTGCCACAGAGCAGTGCCAGGACCAAGCCAATCTTCCCAAGACCATGGCACTTTAATTCTTCAATTAGAATCTTCTTAAAAACAATTACTTTTGCTTCTCCTCTTTCAGAAAAACACTAAAATATTTCTACTTTGTTGCTTTTTAAACTTAAGGAAAGGGAGGTTGAAATCTCAAGCATCTTAACAGTTTAGCTGAATGAAAACTTCAAAGCAAACTGCTGAGATATTCAAAATTAAGCATATATTCATGTTATACCATGAGTACTTTAACTATATTGCACCAAAATGAGTATGTACAAAGTTTAATTTGTACATTAAACTGATTAGCAAAGTAAATGTTAATATTGTTCATCTAGTGATACTAGAATTACTAAGATAATCCTTAACATGGTACATATATCAATAATTGGTTATCAAATTATCAAGCTTATCTTTCTTTTTGCTAGCTATAAACTTGACAAGTATATACTAGCTGAAGAAAATGTATTGCATTTGCACTGACTTTAAGAACTAAATGATACATTTTCTAACAATCTATTTCCAAAATAAAATCCTAGAAGGACTGACAAGCAGCCTGTGAATAAATGAAATTTCTGGGCAACTGGTTAATGGACTGCAGAGATACACAAAAATTCCAAAGTAGAAAGACACTATTATAATCATGCAATGAATAGCCTTTAACCTTTAAAATTGATAAAGTTGCACTTTCTGCATGAAAAATGTTGTAGCATAGCTCCAACATAAGCATTTGGTCTAATGGGAATATTTTCAAATAACCTGTCTGTCTCCCTCTTCTTTCAATACCAAACTCTCTGCTCCAATCAAAAAACTCTCAGGGGATCACCTACAGCTACATTCTCTCCATGTGGTTTTGCTATAAGGCATTTTCTCATTGATCAAGGGAACTGCAGAAAGCTTGTGTTCTGTTTACCCTAGAACAAAGAAGGTGACTTATATTACTGATTTTTGGTATCAAATCAAAGGTTCTTAAAATAATTTTAATGGAAATAAAAGCAAACAGATCTGTCAGAATGATGTTTAGAACTCTATGTTCCTTTTGATTTCCTAATACATAAATTGAACATTCTAAGTACATTACAAAACTTTTAATCTGTGAGAGAACCTTGTGTTCAGTAACTTTCTATTATAAATAAGCTGTTTAACTACAGCCTGAAGCTGCTTTGTTTGGTCTACTATAACTTGATAAGCTAATTGAAAGGTCAAGAGTAGTTTTAAAAACTGACCAATCTTATTTTTCCAGATGGATCATCAAATTTATTTCTAACCTTGCATTTAAATGATCAACCAGTAAAATTTTATTACAGTCTTAGAATACATTAAAGAATGGTGCCAGATAGCAGAAGAGCTGTAAAGTATTTATTCCCATCTCCCCTTTTATAGGGTTCTGTTATGACAGATTTTTATTGTGACATACACAGCAAAAAGCCGCAACTTAACCTTAATTTTGGTCCTATCCTAAATATTATGGTTTTGATTTCTAATAAATTATGTTTGACAAACAAAAATATAGTCGAAGAATTTCTACATAAACCATTAATTACTCTGAAATATGGAAACTTTGTCTAGGCAGTGCAATTGCATATATCAGATCTGGCAAGTCAAAAATATTACTGCCTAAAGAAAATATGGATGCAAGTATATATAACTGAATGACTTTTGTGTTTTTCTTGTCAGTTTACTAATAACTCAGAAGAATTCCTCTAGACAACAAACTAGTAATTCCAAAAAAAACAAAATACAAATGATTATATCCAAAAGTCCAACTTAAAAACTACTGGCCTCTATATCCAACACATAAAGACACAGTAGACTAATGTCCTAAGTGCATTCAGTTTCTGATCTTGAAAACTAAGTGCTTAATTCCAGAACTAAACTACACACAGTCTTATTGCTGGTGGCAGTGTAAATTGGTATAACCATTTCAGAAAGCAGTCCAGCAACCTCAAGTAAAGTCAAATATATACATACTCAATAACCCAACATTTTCATTTCTAGTTATAGAAATTCTTGCCTGTGGATAGGTATATGTGTACACGGGTATTTATATGAGTAAAACTTTGGAAACAATTTAAGCATCCATCAACACTGAAATAAACATGAAGTTTATTTGCAAGATTGAATACTACAAGGCAGTTAAAATGAATGAAACTGATCCACAGTTATCAAACTGGATACACCTGGAAAACAATGGTGAGGGCAAAAAGCAAGCTACAACTCTATACACACATACACATATAAATATGCACTGCATATATACATTTTATTTAATAAATTTTAAAAATACTAACTATATATTATTTTTAAAGACATAAATATATAGTGAGTTTTTTAATTCAAATGAGAAACCACATGCACCAACTATAAGATAAGCACCACTCAGGTACTCAAGTACAGATGGAAAAGCTAATGGGCCAATGGGACAGAATCTTCAATCATATAGAAACTGTTGTTGTTTTTTTAAATAAATATCTAAAGCAGATATTAAACAGTCTTAATATTTAGTCAATTTAATATGAGGGAATATGGATGGCCATGTGCTTGAAATATTTTACAATTAAAAATTAATGTGTAAAAACTCCAAATACCCTACAAAACCCTTTCAGTTCAGTTGCTCAGTCGTGTTCAACTCTTTGCGACCCCATGGACTACAGCAGGCCAGGCTTCCCGGTCCATCACCAACTCCTAGAGCGTGCTCAAATTCATGTCTATCAAGTCGATGATACCATCCAACCATCTCATCCTTTGTCATGCCCTTCTCTTCCCACCTTCAATCTTTCTCAGTATCAGGGTCTTTTCCAGTGAGTCAGTTCTTTGCATCAGGTGGCCAAAGTATTGGATTTTCAGCTTCAGCATCAGTCCTTCCAATGAATATTCAGACTGATTTCCTTTAGGATGGACTGGTTGGATCTCCTAGCAGTCCAAGGGACTCTCAAGCGTCGTCTCCAACACCAGGGTTCAAAAGCATCAATTCTTTGGCACTCGGCTTTCTTTATAATTCAACTCTCACATCCATACATGACTACTGGAAAAGCCACAGCTTTCACTAGACGGACCTTTGTCAGCAAAGTAGTGTCTCTGCTTTTTAATATGCTATGTAGGTTGGTCACAGCTTTTCTTCCAAGGAGCAAGCATCTTTTAATTTCATGGCTGCAGTCCCTTTACTTCAAAACCCTTTACAAAATCTTACAAAACCCTTTATTTTAGAATTTCTACTAGTACCTCAATCAAATATATTTATTTACATACTGCATAACTTCATTAGGTCAAAAATTATTTCCACAATTCAAGGAGAGAGCAATCTATTCTCCCCAATAAGGTCTCACACAGAAGCTAAACTGTCTAAATATTTAGTACTGATACTAACATTATGTTTTTGTAGCATTCATAATCATAGATATGAATGACCATAGAATGAAGATCATAATCTTTCAAAGGAAAGATTTCCCTAATCACCAATGACCCTCCATTAATCAGTAAATACTCCAGATAAGCTAGAGTCACCAAGCAATTACAATATCTGAGTTTTAGTTCTATCTGAAACTTCACATAAAAATATTTTAAGGAAAGAAGAAGGTTACTTCTATGTCATACATGACAAATAATCAAGATATAGGAACAGTAAACAAATTATTTGGATTTCAAGCAAGGAAGCTCTTTTTTTCCCTAAATAAAGAATACTACCTATGAAAGATTAGATCATGGAAACATTTAAAGTAGGTAAAAATCATTCCCAGAAAGAATCTGATAAGACCGTGGTGAATATAAAGGAACTTATTAAGCTAGAACCTCTATGTGCTACATACAACTTTAGCAGTTTTCTCCTGGAATTAATTTCTAAGTTTTGGAAATATTAAGTTAAATATTAATATACCGCCTTTCACATTCAAAGATACTATGCTAGAATTGAACTGGTTGAAAACTGCCCCCCACAGTTAACATTTAAAAAGTATCTCCTAATGCAGAATTAAATAAGTTTCCAGAATATTCTAGTGAAGACTCCAAATTAGAATATAAAATAAAGAAAGCTACTACATTGAACTTAGTGATATTACAATTATGGACTGATCCTTTAAGTGTCAAAGCTGAGAGCAAAAAATACTTATTAGCTATAACATCAGATATAAGCAGTAATGTTTATTTGTAAAAAATTATACTTTCTGGCATCACCAACTTGATAGACATGAGTTTGAGCAAGCTCTGGGAGTTGGTGATGACAGGGAAGCCTAGTGTACTGCAGTCCATGGGGTCACAAAGAGTCGGACATGACTGAGCAACTGAACTGACTGATTATACTTCTTATATCAGTGGTTTTCAAAGTATAGCCCAGGTACCCTTGGGCCCCTAAGGTATTCTCATGGTTCCAGCAAGGTCAAAACTATTTTCAAAATATTACTACTGCCCTTTATACTCTCATTTGCTCACGAGCATCCAATGAAGTATATTAGGGGGCCACATGAAGTATGATATCACAACAGGCTGATGCAAAGCAGATATGAGAGTCCAGCTGCTGAAGTCAGACACTGAAAAGAGTTGCCAAAAAAAAATGCAAAACAACGCCACTCTTTTAACTAGTTTTTTCTTTTAAAAACCATGAGTTTTATTTTTAAAATATCAAAATGTAATTAGTTTATTACTGTTATTTTAAAATACACTAATAACTTTTTAAAATCTCTAGTATGGTGATTATTGATAGATATAATCTACACAACCAAAAGATCTCTAGGGTTCTCAATAATTCTATACAGCACAGAAAAAGATCTTGAAAACATAAACAGAGCCAGTGACCTATATCTTAGAGCTCATATGAGCATGAAATGAACTAATGCAAGTAAAGAACTTCTCACAAGGCATGGAAAACAATAAGTCTTCAATAAATGGTAACTGTCATTAATAGCTGGGACTACTGATAGCATGTTGAGATCCAGATTCTTGGGAATTTAATTGTCTCCCATTCTCTAGTAAGCAAAGAGTATTAAAAGAAAAACAAACAACAAAAGCAAAAAACAAAAAGCCTAATTATTAGTAAAAATTTAATTCATCATATATTCAATATATTCTGATTTAAATTATATTTTAATAGATCTATGTATTTTCTTTCTAGACCTGGTGACTTTCCTTACAAAGCAGAAAGGCCTGAGTCCCTAAATATACCATAGAGTCTACTAGAGTTCTCTTTTCTTTCGAGTCACTAGGAAAAGAGCAACAAGAAGCCTGTGTCCTGTGCCATGCACAACAAATTAATTAGGATATTTCATTCTCATGAAATTAAAGCTATACCTTCCTTTGAAACATAGGATCAATACAGGCACACTGAATAACAGAACTGAAGGGCCTTTGAGCAAGTTTCTGATCAGAACCCTGAATCTGCCCACAATGCAGGAGACCTGGGTTCAATCCCTGGGTTGGGAAGATCCCCTGGAGAAGAGAATGGCTACCCACTCCAGTATTCTTGCCTGGGAAATCCCATGGACAGAGGGGCCCGGCAAGCTACAACCCACGGAGTCACAGAGTCAGACATGATGAGCAACTAACACTTTCACTTTAGTTGCAGCATGTGGGATATCTAGATATGCAGGCATATCTAGACCAATAGATACTGAGAATCACAAACTGAGTACTTACTTTTCACACTAGTGGTCAAGGAGCTCTTCCACAAAGCCAACCAAAATCTTACCTGCTTTCATTCTAAGGTCACTTCTTTATGTTTCAACTTTTATTTATAAAGATAAAAAAACAAATATGAATTACAAAGAAAAATAATAATAGTAATAGTAAATTTAAAGCATGAAGAAAAATAATGATACTTAGTATACAGAAACCAAATACCTGGCATTGATCTTATAAAAACTCTTCAACCCTTTAGCCTTCTTTCATTCCCTTAACCCTTCTTTTCTACCTTCTAAACTCCAAAATAAAACCATACTGGATCTCTTAAATTTTTCCTTAAAAAAGAGAAAAGATTGAGTCAAAGTAGCTACCACAAAAACTTCATCAAGGTGCTAATGGATTCTTTAGTCTTCCAAAACTTTCTTAGACATCACATGACATGTCAAATTGTTCCCGAAAAACAAGGTCCAACTGTATAGCACAAGGAACTATATCCTGTGATCAACTATAATGGAAAAGAATATTTTAAAAAAGAATGTCTATATGTGTATAATTTGAGTCCTTTTGCTGTAGAAACTGGTACAACATCATAAATCAACTACACTTTCCACTACACTTCAATAAAAAATTAAATTAAAAAAAAATGATTCCCAGGAACTTCCCTGGCAGTCTAGTGGTTAAGATTCTGGGATTCCAATGTAGGGGCTGGGGTTTTGATACCTGGTTGGGGAACTAGGATCCCACATGCTGGTGGCATGGTCAAAAAAAAAAAAAAACTGTTCCCAAATCTAAAGTAAAAAAAATTCTTTAAACCTATCATCAAAAGAAATGATCTCCCCTTATAAAGGGCCATATTAACACTATACATGTTAATAAGTTTCATCTTTTTAAAACTGTCTTTGCAACTTAAAATCAGCATTAAGATGAAAGCAATGACACACCATAACACACAGAATACATAAAAAACATTTTCTAAAAAGCATTACAGGTGAATATAAGTATATACACAGGGTTATGGCAACTTTTTAAATAATGTATAATTTTCATATACTCCAGTGACTAGAACAAATTAGGAAATGTCAGTAATCAGCAGCAATGGTAACCATTCGCAGGGGAACCAAGATATGTTCATCCCCTCCCTCTTTCTCACAACTGTGTTTCTTCTTTAAAAAGTACTTTTACAAAAAAAAAAAAAAAGTACTTTTACTTATTTATTTGCACCTGCCGTTAGTTGCAGAAGGGCTTCCCTGGTGGCTCAGCTGGTAAAGAATCTGCCCACGATGCAGGAGACCTGGGTTCAATCCCTGGGTTGGGAAGATCCCCTGGAGAAGAGAATGGCTACCCACTCCAGTATTCTTGCCTGAGAAATCCCATGGACAGAGGAGCCCGGCAAGCTACAGCCCATGGAGTCGCAGAGTCAGACATGATGAGCAACTAACACTTTCACTTCAGTTGCAGCATGTGGGATCTTTAGTTGCAGCATGTGGGACCTAGTTCCCTGACCAGGTGGGACCTAGTTCCTGACCAGAAATGGAACCTGAGCCCCCTGCATTAGGAGCACAGTCTTAGCCACTTGACCAGCAGGGAAGTCCCTCACAACTGTATTTCTGAGTTTCAAACATCACAGTGGCCTCACAAAACATGCCTGTATTCTGAACTTTCACATAAAAGATTCAAACATAGGCAGAGACAATGAATGGTAGCAGTTACTGACAAAGAAAAATTTGCATCATTTTTAAAGCTACTTAGCTAAAAACAGGGTTTTGCCTGGTGGCTCCAAAGATACAGAGTCCACCTGTAATGTAGGAGACCCAAGTTCGATCCCTGGGTTGGAAAGATACCCTGGAGAAGGGAATGGCTACCCACTCCAGTATTTTTGCCTGGAGAAATCCATGGACAGAAGAGCCTGGCAGGTCACAGTCCACAGGGTCGCAAAGAGTGAACACGACTGAGCAACTAGCTTTACTTTAGCAAAAAACAACAACCACCACAAAACCCACAAGAGTATAACTGCTGAAATGAATGATCTATTAAATCTTCAAATTCAACTACTGATTAATGTGTGTTTCATAAGTATGAAGTACTGAATTAAGGCTGAAGATGTCACAATAGATTATGTGGAGTTTTTAACTAAGAATCTAATATAAGCAGCTACAACACTGAGATGATCCCCTGTATGAATACACAGGAAAATAGTAATGAAATATATACAATTATTAGATTATACAGCTTTTCTTCTACTACGGTCAAATTACAACCCAACTTTTAAAACCTTTTCTAAACTACCAAAAGTTTTGTTTATAAAAATGTCACCTGTTAGAATATAAATCATGCTCAGGGAAAATATAAAGTTTCAACATGAAGAAATATATATACATTTTAGAGTTTCTAAAGAGGTACTCTCCCCTTCAGCAGAAGTATTATTTACAGTGAAAAACCACATGTAGGCAAGAAATGTTTTTAAACTCAGCAGAACAACAAAAGAGTACCTCCTTTACAAATAATTGTCAACGATCAACAAAATAAAGGATTTTCTCAGATCTTCCGCACAACAGCCCTAGAGGAAAGAAAAACACTCTCAACGCTTCTTGCAAGCACACTCCTTACCCCACCGCTCATCAAGCAATAGGATAAAGCCCATTCTTTTATTAAAGCTACACAGTGGATATGCTGGAGTTAAAAATATTTTCACAGAATTTTTCTAACAAAAGAACATTAGGTTCACAAGCATGTTAGTTTTCTGCCACTGTTTAAAACCTACTTTTAAATATTAAATTTTAATTTTACTTATTTAGGAAAAATTACATAATTCTTCACAACACAGTTTAAAAATAACTCCACTATTAATGCAAGCCCTTTATTTAATCACAGGCTAATTTACTCCTGACAGAAAGTAAATTCCACTATTTTCTGTGAGGCTTTATGAAATTGCCATCATTTTTAATTAATTCTTAATTAAAATATATTACACCACAGCTTCTACCCATCTCTCTTGATATTCTAACATAATCAATTCAAGACCATTTACATATCATTAATTAAAAGCCTTCCTCTCTCATCCTTAAAATCATAATGAGGCTCTATTTCTCATTAGCAGCCTTTAAGGGATAAAATAACAATAGAGTCAAGAATGAATGGTAATTTTAAAAAATAATAATTTATGCCTTTAAATACTATACAGTGGACAGTGCTATTTTCAAAATTTCTCAACTCTGGTGAATTACTGAATTCTTTCTGTATGTTTCTTTCACATCATAGAGCAACAATTGGTAATACTTGGAAACTAATCTCAAAATGAGATAAAAATCAATATAACATAGTAGCATCTTTGAAACTGGGGGGAAAAAACAGATTTCTGTATCTGGATAATACACCTTACCATAAATGCTACAAACAAGTAAGTTATTAATAAGAGTGAAAAGAATTACATTGCCTTGTCTTCATTTCCATTTTTTTTAAAACTTGCCCTAAATTTTCAGAAATTATATAATCTAAACCATCCACAGGAATCCTTTGCTTTTAAAAGGATTCGCTCTTTCAATTAAAGGAACCTGTTGTTAATACCTCTTAGAAATTGTAAGATGCAATTAGAAAAATATAACTGAAATTTCTATCTCTATGCATTTCATACTAGCTTACCACTGTCAGAATGAGGTATTTGCGGTGACATGAAGAACTGAAACAGAAGCTAGTAGGAAGTTCTACAATTAAATTCCAGAGCTGTGATATGTTTTACACATTCTTAAATGAACTGTGATATATGCTGGTACTATAAAAAGTTATCATTTATTGGTAATGAAAGGTAAAAATTAATCACCTATTCAATGATTTTACCTCTTCTAGAGGCTTTTTAAAGCCAAATACAGCTTGAGAGAAGATTCATAGTAGCTCAAGTCTTTTAACCCACTGTTTTCAATATTTTGGGGGTAAGTTACAAAATTAATACAACTCCAACTATGATTACTTTCATGATCAGTATATAATAAAATTTCATTGCTTTTCTTTTGCTTTGAGCAACTGCAGAGGTATTTATTGCCTTCTGCAATACTACAAAAAAAAAAAAAGGCTGACAAAACTTAATTTGTTACATTTCTCAGAGTTTATTATTCACAACTATATTTCAAAGCCAAACTATGAACACAAATAGGAACCAAGTGAGTATCAAAATGTGACCAAAAAATAATGCCACATAATAGAGGCAAAATAAAATCAGACTCATGTCTTAGAAATTTTATGCAGACTTATTGTCACCAGCATTAACTATATCTAGGTGCTTCATATCAGGCAAATCAAATTTATATCACTGTCTTCTGTCAAATGCAGGTGCTCCACCACAACTTGTCAAGACAGCCTGTCTGAATCTTCACACGTCAGACAGAATCACAGCACTTGGTGTTTTGGTCTGTTGACAGCAATTTATTTTGATGTGTTGTCACAATATGGAATTCTTCGGTGCTATGCACCATGGTGCCAAGAAGTCCCACTATACTTTCTTCTATTGCCAGATGCTACAGGTTTAGTAAGGGGAGAGGGCAAAGTTCTGCCTTACTTTAAAAATCACTTTTTTAAAGCTCTAAGCACTTAATTTTCAAGTGGAGAGGAGTGCTAAACAGAAGCAAGTATTTCATTCTTTAATCTCAGCATCCAACATCCTGTTCAGTGCTACAACCAAACAACCTGGGTGAAGCAAAGCCAGTCACCTGTTAAGAACAAAGTGAAAGTGAAGTCGCTCAGTTGTGACCGACTCTTTGTGACCCTGTGGACTGTAGCCCACCAGGCTCCTCCGTTCATGGGATTCTCCAGGCAAGAATACTGCAGGAACAAACAGGGACTTAAAAAGTCCTTAAAGTCAAAAATCAGAGTGGTCCACCCTGAGACTAAACAATGGCTGGGGCTACACATCCAGTGTGGTAAATTGTTTCTCAGCTCTATCACAGTGCTAGTTTCAATCCCACAGTAAAAACTTCAATTCTGTATAGTGCAAACACTTATTAAGTAACTATGTGTAAAGCCAGGCACTAGGGGAAACAGGAGAATGAGATGGAAATAAATGGAAATAAATTTGAGCTTTTTTAAATACATTTTTCAGAAATCCGTAGAAATTATACATTTCTACTCTATAGAGTAGTAATGTAAAATACAACTTACACAGGAAATATAAAAAAGACAAATGTGGCAGAAAACAGTTAATACAAAAAAGATCAGAAAAGTTTTAAACCTTGTCATCTTTTCCTATTTTAACTTTTCATATTAATAGCCTCTATCTAAAATCAATTTAAAAACAAATAGCACAGGGTTATACTAGATTCATAAATTTCCCCTCTAAATAAAGATTTCCCAATATCTACATCTAAATCGTTTTCTTATAAGCAAGAAAGGTATCAATACTGTGCACATGTTTCCTGCTTCCATACAGTTCAATTACTCTATTGCAGACAGAGTTAAAAATTTTAAGTTAAAAAATAAAGATCAACATCCTCTTGAGAAGTTAAAAAGTAGCTTTATATTTGGAGTTATACATTAGAAAATTTAGGGTTAAAATTTTTTTGTCAGAACAGTAATATTTCAAACAAGCGAGTAGTATATGTCATGAACCCAAATAACAAAATTCCTCTTTGAAAAAAGAATGACCCACAAGTCTAAGCTCAACTTAAAAATAAACCAGTACGGCTATGTAACAAGCATGTAAAGTTCATTTTCAAACTTCACAACCTAACTATAAGTGCTTTTATACTTATGAATTATAAGCAGGGACTCATCTACAGCTGCTACACACTATAGTCATAAGAACTATTCTCCAAATAATTTCACAATAATTTTTTAATCTAACAATCCTAATATCTTCTTTGTGAGGTAAGTTGGCAGTAGACAAAATCGAATTTTTTTTTAACTTTATGTAACCAAAACGAAAAGACATCATAGTGAGCCAGAACCAAAGTTGAACAAAGATTCCCAAGCTTAAAATGATTCCTTTAAAGTATACTCTACAAGTTCCCTGATGGCTCAGAGGTTAAAGTGTCTGCCTGGAACGCAGGAGGCCAGGGTTTGATCCCTGGATCGGGAAGATCCCCTGGAGAAGGAAATGGCAACCCACTCCAGTATTCTTGCCTGGAGAATCCCATGGAGAGAGGAGCCTGGTAGGCTACAGTCCATGGGGTCGCAAAGAGTCGGACACGACTGAGCGACTTCACTTTCACTTTCACTACAAGTTCCTAAATTAGATCAGTCTAATAGGTCTGCCTTTTGGCACGAGTCTAGAAGGCACCATTCACATAGTATTTTATAAACTGTGCAACCTGTATTTGCACAACTCAAGAAACCTGGATGTGAAACTGAAGTTGCTGTGAGTGTGCACACCCATGTGTGTATTCCTTCCAGTAAAAGGTCTCTCTCTGGCACAAACCCTAGTCTATTCTATAAGAAAGTTATAGCATCACATAAATCACAAGTTCCCTCTCATCTATCCCCAAGATCTCTAGGTAAATAAAGCTTCAGATAGTACTGAAGTGTGGGACACAAATACTCTTCCTGAAGATAAGTTGCAGGCTGACTTTTACCTAGTAAATGAGTTTGACAAACAGTAGATGTATATGAGTCAGTAAGTGCTGTATTCAGAATGCATGTTTAACTTACTCTAAAGAAACCAATCCCACTGACACCATCAAACTTACCTATATGCAGCCTTTACAGGCTGTCAACAGTAACACCAGCCAACGCAAAATAGTTCTTCTGTCTAGGTTCATGACTGATTTTCACAAAGAATGGAAAGTTAAGTGAAAAATGTTGATTAAAAAAAAATAGCTTGACTGCCATTTAATGGGTGAAGAGCAGCTACATATGCAGACATATTAATTCACAGAAAAACGAAACTACATGAGAACCCTGGTATTCTCCCCCAAAATAGTAAGAAAAGCCCAATCACTTAACAATCAGAAGAAAAAAAGAGAGAGAGAGAGACTACAAGAAAACAGAGAATAAGAGAGCTGAGATTTGGCAAAGGTCATGGAAGGAAAAAGGAAGGGAGAGATGGGGGAAGGACTAAAAATTCGAGAACACTAATAACCCAGTATGAAACTAATAACCCAGTGAAAAACAGTACAATAAAAATAAAACTAGCTGCACTATGACTTGCAAGATTCAGGCTGTAATCTTTATCCCAGTTCTGCAACTAACTTAAGCAAGTGACCTTGGTAAATCCCATACTTAGCCTCTCTAATCTCAGTTCCCATATTTGTAAAGCCAGAATAATATGTGTCCCGCCTACATCAAAGGTTGTTATGAGGATTTAGTAGATTATGTAAAAGCACTTTGAATAGTAAAAAGCACCATAAAATAGTCAAGGACAACGTAAGATAAATGAAAAGCAAATATCACTTTTAGATCTCCCAGCTCAAGAGAGTAGACTGAGCTCATGTGTTTAATCTCTACTCTCCCCTTCCAAATTTCCACTGATGGAACAGTAAAGAGTAGAAATCCATTGAGAAAGGGGTAGAGACTGCAGGCAGCCAAATTTCGATAAATTTCTGGAAGACAGATAGCAAATGAGATTACACTGATAAATACACCACAGTGGAGGAGAATGAGAAACAGTTGCAATAGAAGCAGGAGCCAGTTTTATCAGCAAAGGCTGGGAGATGCCCCAAACCTGGACAGAGAATAGCAACAGGAAATGGGGCAGCAAATTAAAAGAAGGCCTAAGTAACACCGGGGCCATTTGGTCCCTTCCCACAATCCCTGGGTGAAGAAGATCCCCTGGAAGAGGAAATGGCAACCCATTCCAGTATTCTTGCCTGGGAAATCCCATGGACAGAGAAGCCTGGTAGACTACAGTACACAGGGTTGAAAGGAGTTGGACACAACTGAGCAAGCATGTATGCACACACACTTCCCATACAAACACCAAGCCACTGCAAAGAATATCATTTGCCCCTTTTGCCCCAGGACTATTGTTCAAAAATAACTAAAATGTAAAATTAAAAGCAGAACAAACAGAGGAAGAGATGTTATCTCATATAATGAAAGTCAAGAAACACAATCTGATGTTGAACTCAAAATTTTAAAATATTATTTATGTTATGACAATAACCCCTACCAAAATTAATACTATAATAAAACTAGAGAATAAGAGGAGAAAAGGAGGTAGGAGATAGTATAAAGCAAATTCCTCACCATAGAAAAACTATATACACAGTAAAAACGTACAGCTGAACTACAGTAGGTAGCTAGCAGACAAATGAAAAACAGTAAGATGAAACGCGCTCTCCTCTGAAAAGCGAGACTGTAGGAAAGAAAGAAAACTTTTTTCCAATTGTGAAAGGGGAATACTTTTATATTAAAATTACTCACTAACCACTTGAAAAAGATTCTTTTCAAAATGGATGGACCCAGAAAGTTAGCCTGAGGGATATAAAATCTGACTACCTACTCTGGTATCCTTCAACCTTTAGGAAAAAACCAGACATAATTCCTCAAGTCTTGAGAACAAATTATCTTACTAAGCACACAAGTAAGGAAAAAGGAATGGAACTGAGAAATAAGGAAGATTTTATCTTTCAGCATTTTGATAAAAGATAAGTCAGAAATGAGGGGCTATAATTCCCTAATCCTTCAGGCTGAAGGATGGCAATTGGGAACAGTGTTTTCAATCTCAAATTCCTATTCTGGAGGTTGTTAATCACCTTGAATGGTGGATGGCTTAATTATATAAGGACCACATTAATGTCTCAAAGGAGGGAGAGTGATCTGATAGGAGGTTTTAATTTGAAACACTCTTCATAAAATTAAAAATGAATGCCAAACTGACTATAATCTGTGCCTCTGTGGAGAAGTAAAAGGCCAATACAGCTAGAAGAATACAGTGTGATCAATTGGGCTTTGAGGCCAAATTGATCCAGTACTAGTCAATAATCATGAGTGTTATTCATAAGACAGTCAAAAGGAAGTAGTCTCCATTTGTTTCAGTTAGTAGATCTTTCTACAGGTTATTTTCAAACAATTAGAAGAACTGCTTATATCTGTGAAAGAATAACACTTTCAGACTATTCATATCATCTAGAATTACTCTACAGAACTAAAAATTCTGGGATCCAAGAATATCTAGGCTACAGCATTAATCTTAAAAAGAACAGTATACTTTGGGAAAATCTGGATCCATTCTATTCTGTTCTTGAGCTTTACTAGCAATTCAGCATTCAAAGCCTTTAAAAGCTAACAAGGGTAATAGCTCTTTTCAAAGTACACAAAAGTATAATAACTAGAGGGACAACAAGGTCAAACATGAAAATATCCATCTTTGGTAAGAAAATTCTGTCCACTACCTTTGATTCTTTCATGGTTTTCTAGCATCCAGGACCACTACTGACAGGTGTGTTTGTCCTAACTGTTGGACTCTATAGCAGCTCTGTCCAAAAGAATTATAACGCAATCCATAATGTCATTTTAAATTTCTAATAGCCAAATTTTAAAAAAGCAAAAAGAAACAGATAAAATTAATTTTAACAATATATTTTAATTTGACATATTCAAAATATTATCATTTCAACACATAATGAAACTTTTTTAAAAGCTTTAATGAGATATTTATATTGGTTTCAGTTTTTGTCTTTCAGTATTTTATATATACAGCACATCTCAATTCTAATAGACCACATTTTATGCTTAATAGCCACAAGTGGCTAGTTCTGAGACACACTTATTTGAGAAGTTCTTATTTCAACTGGCTGGCCTGACCAAACAAGAGCAAAGGACTCTCAGTTTCCAAGTCAACTGCACTTCCCTAATACCATATAGGATTAAGCAGGTTCTTCTTAGTGGTAGCATATGAAGCCTTGACCTCCATTCAAATAACCCATTTGACTGGTGGAACGAACACACTTGTTTGCTTTCACACCTTACTGAAACTACTCAAAGACAAGAAAGGGACAGGGGGACCACATAAATCTGCAAGAATTAAGAGCAGAGAACAGACTAGGACCCACTTTGCTCTATAACATCAGGAACCAGACTTACACATCTCCTTCACTTTCGTCTCTCCCACCTTCCAGCCAGGAAATTGGTGGGAACTTCTCAGGGGAACTGCCTAAGAGACAGCTGGTTGTCCACACACCAAACCCATCACCCTATGGTGAAGACTACCAAAAGCAAGACGCTCCACCCACATGCTCTGAGTTTTCATCTGTTTCTAAGTGCCTGAAGCTTAAATATTCCTCTATTCTCAAGCATTTACTGAGAAGCTACTATGTACAGGGCACCATTCTAAGCACTGGGAATACAGCAGTGAACAAAACAAAGTCTGTCTCTCTCAAGGAGCTTACATTCTAAAAGGGAAACAGACATAAACAAATGCAAAATACAGAAGAGAGGTAGAAATAAAACAGGGAAGGGGGATAGAGTATAAGGGAAGGGAGAAGGAATGCTGTTTTAACCAGGAAGATCAGAGATTTGAGCAGAGGCCAAAAGGGAGGGAGAAAACCACACAGATGTCTGCAAAGAATTTCTTAAGCAGAGAATTTCTTAAGAATTTCTTAAGCACAGAGAAGAGCAAACATAAAACCCCTGAAAGGAGAGCACATTTGGCCGACTGGAAGTTCACCTGGAGCAAAATGAGTGGCACAGAATAATGAGGAGTAACATCAGAGAGAAGTGGACCAGAAGACAGGCCTGGAAGACTCTAGTTAAAGACTGAATTTTTATTTCAGGTGAAATGATAAGCTGTGAGAAGAAAAGTGACATTATTTGACTTATGCTGTAAAAGAAACCCTTTACCAGTTGTCTGAAGAAATGACTTGTGGGGCAGCGTGAGTCAAAGCAGAGAGGTCACTTAGGAGGCTATTAGAATCATCCAAGCAAGACATAAAGGTAGCCTGACAAAGGGAGGAAGAAGTGAGAAGGGGTGAGATTTGGGTAATGCTTTTAATAATTTCAATTATTTTTAAAATATCAAAAATTTAAAAACAGTACAAAAAGTAACCACATATTCTTTCCAGGTTCACCTATTTACCTGCTGTCAACATTTTACTGCTGACACACGCACACATACACACACACACACAATTTCTGAATCACTTGAAGGTAAGTTTCATATATGATGACTCTTTACCCCTAAATACTTTGGTACTTCTTAAAAATGCAATATTCTCTTACATAATTACAGTACAGTTATCAACTTCAGTAAATTTAACATGATCTGTGGTGTTGGAGAAGACTCTTGAGAGTCCTTTGGACTGCAAGGAGATCAAACCAGTCAATCCTAAAGTAAATCAGTCCTGAATATTCATTGGAAGGATTAATGCTGAAGCTGAAACTCCAATACTTTGGCCACTGATGTGAAGAACTGACTCACTGGAAAAGACCCTGATGCTGGGAAAGATTGAAGGCAGGAGGAGAAAGGGATTTCAGAGGATGAGATGGTTAGATGGCATCACCAACTCAATGGACGATAGTTTGAGCAAGCTCTGGGAGTTGGTGATAGACTGGGAAGCCTGGTGTGCTGCAGTCCATGGGGTTGCAAAGAGTTGCACACAACTGAGTGACTGAACTGAACATTTTACCATTTGTACTCCAATTATACCAACTGACCCAAAAATGTCCTAGAATTTTGATCCCCTCCATTTCAGGATCCAGTGTAGGATGAGATACTGTATTTAGTGTCAGTCTCTTTAGGTTCATTTGAAGTGGACGTGAAAGTCAGTCATGTCCAACTCTTTGGGACTCCATGAACTATACAGTCCATGGAATTCTCTAGGCCAGAATACTGGAGTGGATAGCCTTTCCCTTCTCCAGGTGATCTTCCCAACACAAGGATCAATCGCAGGTCTCCTGCATTGCAGGCAGATTCTCTACCAGCTGAGCTACAAGGGAAGCCCAAGAATACCAGAGTGGGTAGCCTATCCCTTCTCTAACAGAGCTTCCATACCCAGGAATCAAACCAGGTTCTCCTGCATTGCAGGCAGATTCTTTACCAACTGAGCTATCTTCACTCTGGGACATTTCCAAAACGTATATGACATTAACGTTCTTAAAGAATAAAGTCGTCTCTCTCCATTTTAAAATTAGAATTTTCCTCCTGTTGGATTTACCTGAACTTCATGATAGATTCAGGTTATGTACTCCCCGTGATACATGGGGAGTAATACAATGTTGTGATCTTCTCAGGTATCACGTCTGGAGGCACCGAGTGTCCGTCTGTCCCTCCCTGGTGCTATTAATTTGATCACCCGGTCAAGGTACTGCCTAGTTTCTACACTGTACTACTTATGTTACTTGTTTTGCCTTACCACTGAAATATTTAAGACCACACAAATATTCTACTCCTTAACAAAATTTCCCCCTATGTTTAGAATTTGTTGATCTTCCTTGCCTGATCCAATTTTAATCATGACAACTGCGAAATGATGATTTTCCAACTCCAGCATTCTTCCCACATTTACTCACTTGCCTCTGCATTCTACTGTAAGAGTCCTCCCTCTTCACCCATTCATGTACCTCTGTCATTCAATTATCAGTGTGAATTCATAAATTCTGATTTTTTCCAATGGGTTTGTAATTCATTACTGTACTTAACTGTTTTGTTGCTCAAGCTGTCCCAGAAGTGGCAAGCAGGAGCTTTTCAAACTGGCTCCTATGTCCTTGTGATTTGTCCCCGTCATCTTTTTCAGCACCTCCCCACCTCCTGGCATAACAAAGTGCTCCAGGATCAACTTGTACCTACTCTGTCCACCCTGGAATCATCCATTTCTCCAAGGTGCTCAGTTCTTTTAGTGAAGAATGGAACTGGAGTGGGTACCTGGGTACTAATTGTGCACACTAATACTGTGATACATTTGTTTCTCGGCACTTTTAGATTCTAATTAAAGGGCCAACTGATGTTGCTCATGGAGTGAAAATGAGCTATAAAAGAAAAAGAAAAATCAATGGTTACTTCAGAGTTTCTGGCTTAAGCTACCAGATGAATGATGTTGGCCTATATTAAAATGAAGAAGAAAAAGTTTACAGAGGAAAATCAAGAATTCCATTTTGCATGTGCTCATCTCGGACTCCCTTATTAAATATCCAAGTGGAGGCATTCAGCAGGAAATTGGATGAGTCCAGAACTCAGGAGAGAAGCTCAAGATGATGGTATAAATTTGGGAAAAATCAGTATAATATTTAAAGTCATGGGACTAAATGAATGAAAAGACAGGGGTCACCAGACATTTGATGACAGACCAACATAAACGGAAAAATATATAACCCAGAACAAAAAACAATCCTGGTAGCAGATGAAAACTTAAAGGGAAACAAAAGAAAATCTAAACTATCCTCAGTGATATCCTTAGAGATAGAAGACCTATATCAGTGAAACAAAAGAAGGGAAGGAAGGGAAAAAACTCAGTCCAAAGCCACTAGGCAGGGGTGAGTAAGGCAGATGTCTGGAGGGAGTGGGGAAGGAAGCACACCTAACGCAGGGTTGGCAGATCCCAAAGGGGACCTTGGAGAATATCTTCATAGATACCAGCAGTGGCCTAGTGTGGGCTGTGGGAGCCTGAACAGGGTGACGAGAACATTCATGGGGGTGAGGGAGCAGTATTCCGGGATACTAGATAGAGCCTCAGAACGGCAAGAAGGTCATCCCAGCAGAGGGTGAAGGCATAAGACTGGGGAGAAGAGGCAAACAGTGACAAGAAGTTAGTTATAATCAGGGAGGACTGATCTTCTAATAATGACATATATTGAATTAACAGAAGCCAGGCTTCTCACTGTCAAAGAAGGGAGCCACAAACATGGAACAGGAGAAAGTTGTAACTTTGTTGTGCTGAAATGGATTCGTGGTTTATAGACAGGGATTTAAAATTCTCCTCAAAGTGTGTGTACGTATGTATACATGCTGCGTCTGTCTGTGTGTGTATTCTTTAGGACTTTGGGGACTTAGGAGCATCAACACTCACTAGCAATGAGCATGCTTGTTTGCAATTCTTGGTTTCTAAATGCCATTCTCCACAAAAAGAAACCAGGGACACATAGAGAATATGGCTGATTCCAGGGCTGGGGCAAAAAAAAAAAAAAAAAATACAAGCTGAGCTTGGAATATCTTATTGGATTAGAATGTAAGGAACCACTCAGAGAATAATGAATTCATGTCAAAAGAATACAGAAGACAGCTTGAAGGGCTCCCGTTGACCATGAGAATTACAGAGACAATGGTTCCAACATTCATAAGTTGCTAACCAAATTGTATTCTCTGGGCATCTTGCTATATAGAAAAAAGAAATTGTGATTTGATAAAACAATCATAGTTGGGGTTTTCATTATTTGCAACCCACACACATAGGCTGACAGTGGTAGGAGGGATGACTGAAAGCCAGCAAGTCCTAGTACTGATTAGAAGGTTAACAGACTAAGTAACTTTAGACTTGGTAAAACAAAAATATATGCTGATACTCATTAAAATAATAGAATGTGAAACTCTTTAAGTTTGTATATGGAAAAGAATAAAGCAAACCCAGTCAATTAAAAGAGTCATGTGATTAGGCTATACCTGTAATGTTTTACTCCTTTAAAAAATCTGAAGCAAATATGACTACATGTATCACTTTGATGAAGCTGAGTGTGGGACATGGCTGTTCATTTCATTACTAATTTTCTTATGCTTTCAATAGATCATAAAACATATCTAACTTTAAATGGTCAATTGAGAAGCTACTGGACAGGACTTCTCTAGCAAACCTAAGATATGGATCTCACATTTATCATCTGAACGATTTAACCACCAGCTATGCAAGAGTCTTAAAAACTCAACATTCAGAAAAGCTTAGATCATGGCATCCAGTCCCATCACTTCATGGCAAATAGATAGGGAAACAATGGAAACAGTGACAGACTTTATTTTCTTGGGCTCCAAAATCACTGCAGATGGTGACTGTAGCCATGAAATTAAGAGATGGTTGCTCCTTGGAAGAGAAGCTATGACCAACCTAGATAGAATATTAAAAGCAGAGACATTACCTTCCCAACAAAGGCCCATCTAGTCAAAGCTATGGTTTTTCCAGTAGTCATATATGGATGTGAGAGTTGGACCATAAAGAAAACAAAGCACCGAAGAATTGATGCTTTTGAACTGTGGTGTTGGAGAAGACTCTTAAGAGTCCCTTGGACTGCAAGGAGATCAAACCAGTCAATCCTAAAGGAAATAAACCCTGAATATTCATTGGAAGGACTGATGCTAAAGCTGAAGCTCCAATACTTTGGCCACCTGATACAAAAAGCCGACTGGTTAGAAAAGACCCTGATGCTGGGAAAGATTGAGGGCAGGAGGAGAAAGGAATGACAAGAGGATGACATGGTTGGATGGCATCACCAACTCAATGGACATAAGTCTGAGCAAACTCCAGGAGCTGGCGATGGACAGGGAAGCCTCGTGTGCTACAGGCCATGTGGTCACCAAGAGTCAGACACAACTGAGGGACTGAAGTGAACTAAAATGAAGCAAGAGTCTATGGAGTCAATAAAGAGGCGGAGGCAATGCCAGCTAGTTTAAGTAGAAGAGGGATTAAGGAAAGATATGGAGCTTACAGAATTTCCAAGAGGGCCTGATGCCTATGTAAACTGCAACACCACCACCCAAATCCTCATTCATGACTGCTACTAGGCAGCAGATCCATGGCTCACATCTTGGGAGCCGAGGATTCTGCCATGTTACACCCTCCACCATTTGCTACCCATGAAGGCCAGTCTCTGTGCCAGAACTCCCTTCATTAGGAACAGATTCCACACTGCACCATGTTCTTCACACTTTTCTCTCTGAAACTCAAGTAATTGCATTGACTGTGTGAGTCTGAATCACATGCCTGAGCCCTGGCTATTGCAAAGACAAAGAAACTATCTTCTGGCTTGGGAATACAGACCCAAAAGTAGGATTTCCCCCATATAGGACAGCCATTCAAAATGCTGAGTAACTACATATTTTTTAAAAATCCAAAAAGTCCCCTATAGTCTAAGATCACTGAAAATTGGCCTAAGAGGTCTACTTAACACAAGAAAACACTTAGGCATAGTCAGGATGACGATCACAGACCTCACAGGTTCAGAAGGTTACATTTATGGTTTACTGGACACTATAAAGGGCTACTTACCCCTCTCCTCCACCATCTCACACACACACAGACACACAGACACACACACACACACACACACACACACGATGCATGTTATCTACTCATCCCTGCCCAGCAGCTTAAAGTTACATCATAAAATATACTCTTTGAACAAATTGTCTTTTAAAGTATAAATCCCTTGAGAACTGTAAAACATTAACCTAACATCAGTCAATAGTAAGTTAGTATAGAGTACTCACCTCTCAGAGACAAACACTAAAAAAGTAGAAAGCTTTATAAAAGCAAAGAGAAGGAAGTCATGATTAGGGGATGCATATGATTATCAAAACAAGTATTACAACGGAACTGACTGTATTTTTTATAATTCTTCTTTCATAAAGTAACCAAGTTTTTTGTCCATTTCTCTATATAGTTGTCTTTTTTCTTAAAAAAAATGAAGGAATTCTTTATACATATATACACATACACAGATATATATATCCTAATATTAATTACAATGATCTACATTGCAGTATCTTTTCCTACCCTGAGGCTTATACTTTCGTTTTCTTTATGGTTTACATTCTTCATTTTAATGTAACTGATTTGATCTTTTTCTTTTAGATGTGATTTTTGTGTTATGTTTAAAAGAGATCTTTCCCTACTCTGAGGTCACAGATAAAACTATATTTGCCTTTTTCCTTGGTTTTTAATTGAGGTGGTAATTGTCTTCAAGAATATGAAGAACTTAGATTATCCTCAGAAGTACAGTTGCATTATAGAACCAAACAGCTACATAGAAAGTAGCTAGGACCACAGGACTTTTCCCCCCCAAAACAAATCAGTATCAAGATGAAAAATACTATAAAAATAACTTGTCAAATATCAGTCTGTACCACATCCTCCCATCCAAAAAATAAAATTTTAATGAAGTGCCTCTCAAAAGTAAAATAATTATAATTAATCTGCAGTTGTGAACTACCTACTTACTAAAATTTACTTGTAACCCCAAAATCAATCGTCAGGTTCATCAGCAGTCATTTGCAGATATGCATATATGCAGAGTGGAGAAAACTTTGAGCTGCCAGATGTGCATGTTCTCAGCTGAGGTTGAACAGGGCAATGTTCTGCCTTTTTGTTTCAGCAAGAGTCCTTTTTGTAGTTTACTTACTGCCATGTTTTCACTTTTTTTTGCTTTTTGTTGGTGATTTCATTATTTTAAATGACCCCCAACCAAAGTCCTAAAATGCTGAATAGTGTTCCTAAGTAGGAGAACAATGTGAGGAGCTTTACAGAGGAAATATGTGTATCAGAAAAGTTTAGGGCTTCCCTGGTAGCTCAGTGATAAAGAATCCACCTGTCAATTCAAGAGACATGGGTTCTATGCCTTATCTGGGAAGATTCCACACACCGCGGAGCAACTAAGCCTACGTGCCTATGCTCTAGAGCCTGGAAGCCACATCTGCTGAGCCCACATGCTGCAACTACTGAAGCCCATGCACCCCAGACTCAATGCTCCGCAACAAGAGAAGCCCACAGACCACAACGAGAGAGTAGCCTCCGCTTGCTGTAACTAGAGAAAAGCCCACACAACAACAAAGAACCAGCACAGCCATAAATAAATAAATAAAATTATTTTTTAAAATTTTATTTAGGCAAGAGTCATAGTCCTGTTGGCCATGAGTTCAATATTAGTGAATTGACAATACATATTAAATAGGGGTTTTTAAACAGAACCTGGGTCTCCTGCATGGTAAAGCATCTGTCTACAATGCAGGAGACCCGGGTTCGATCCCTGGGTTGGGAAGATCCCCTGGAGAAGGAAATGGCAATCCACTCCAGGACAGAGGAGCCTGGTAGGCTACAGTCCATGGGGTCGCAAAGAGTCGGACACGACTGAGCGACTTCACTTTCACTTTAAACAGAAATACACATACAACAAAGTTATGTACTGATGGAATGAAAAAGGTATGACCAGAGATTCACAGGAATCTAACCCTATATTTTCCTTAGGAGCAATGGTTCAGAATTCACTAATTCAGTGTTCAAGGAAACGTTATGGAACATAACTTTCATGAACAATGAAAATGGATTGTAACTTTAAAGTTGCAGAAAGTAACTTAGGATTCTTAGGATCTTAGGATCCTAACTACTTAGGATTCTGTCAAGCAACAGCTGTTAGATTTTCCACTGGAAAAATGTTATAATGGTAGACTATCAAAACAAGGCTTGAAAGTAAATATTGTATGATTTATCACCATTCAGAATCTCCCATTTTGTCTTGAAGGTCAAGAAAGTATTTTATCTATATCTGTACTTTATCTAGACTTGATCTGTAAGTAGACTTTATTTACATACCCAGAAATGAGATTTAATAACTCAATGTATAAAACACTAATATATAAAGCAGAACAGAAATGTATTAATTATTTTAAAAAAGAAATGTCTCTCTTAACATACTAATATTTCATACTTGGGGAGCTTCATTCTATCATAGTATCAAGATACTTGAGATATCAAATTAATAATAAAAAACTCAACTGATAAGCACAGAACTAGATAGTATTGAAGGATATTTAATAATGAAAATGGTCTGATGAACTATCCCTGCCCTACAATAAAAACACATTTCTAATAATAATAATAATAATCTAGCTTATTTATTAAGAACTAATTAGATACTGATAAATTAATTTGATCATGTAAGCCTCACAACAACCCTAAGGTAAATAACACACTGTTAAACAGTTTAGACTAGGAACTTGAGTTAAGAGAGGTTTAAGAATCTTACTAAAAGTCATGCCTTTAGAACTCTCCACAGGCTTCCCACCGTTCTTTGGAATAAAATTCAAATTCTTCACTAGGCCCCGAAGCCCCTGTGTGATCGTGCTCCTATTCATCTCCCAGCCTCACTACCACCATTCTTCCCTCTTCACACATTATGCTCCAGTCACCCGTGCATCCATTCTGTTCCTCAAATACAGTAAATCCTTTCCCACACTCAGGCCTATGCATTTGTTGGTCCTTATTTCTAGAATGCTTTTCTCCTGGCTCTTTTGAACCCTGCTCATTCTAACTATCCCAGTCTCAGTCAAATGATACCACTTCAAAAATATCTTCTTTGAATAATCTAAAGTGGTCTCATCTAATATCTCTTTTATCATTCCATTCATTTCATGCATAGCACCTCATACAATCATTCATTTACTTTGATTTTGTCTATTTCTCCAGAAGCATGCAAAAGCTCAGTTAAGAAGCAGATTATCTGATTTATAGGCTTCCCTAATGGCTCAGCTGATAAAGAATCCACCTGCAATTCAGTAGACTCCAGTTCAATTCCTGGGTCGGGAAGATCCCCTGGAGAAGGGATAGGCTACCCACTCCAGTGTTCTTGGGCTTCCCTTGTGACTCAGCTGGTAAAGAATCCACCTGCAACATGGGAGACCTGGGTTCGATCCCTGGGTTGGGAAGATCCCCTTGGAGAAGGGAAAGGCTATCCATTCCAGTATTCTTGCCTGGAGAATCCCATGACTGTATAGTCCATAGGGTCGCAAAGAGTCGGACATGACTGAGCAACTTTCATTTTTACTAACTGATTTATTTATTGCTAGCACAGTGCCTGGCACACAAATTGGTATCAAGATTTTCTCAAATAAGTAACTAGAATGAATCATCACTTAGCAGAAGAGATTCAAAGATTAAATGGAGGGCTTTCCTGGTGGTTCAGTGGTAAGAATCGACCTGCCAGTGCAGGGGACACAGGTTCAAACCCCAGTCTAGGAAGATCCTACATGCCGAGGAAAAACTAAACCCGTGTGCCACAACTACTGAGCCTGTGCTCTAGAGCCCAAGAACTGCAACTACTGAGCCCACCTGCTGCAACTTCATGTGCAAATTCACGTTCCTATTTTGAAGGCTGACCAATAATTTTTTTCCTTTTACTGTAAAAAACATTGGTGGAAAAACTGATGAAATTTGAATAAGGCCTACAGATTAGATAAAAAATATTATACCACTGTTAATTTCCTGATTTTAATAATGATATTATAGTTATAAAAGAGTATCTTTGTCTTTAGAAAATACACACTGAAGTTTTCAGTGTCAACAGAGCATCACATCACAACTTACATACCGTTCAGAAGAAAACATTCTGATTAAGCATATTCATTTATATCTCTGTCCTTTAGTATATTTTATATATGTGTATAGATACACAGATAGAAAGGGAGGAAGAGAGAAAACAAAACTTTTAAAAAAAAAGAAGGGTATGTGAGCTCAAAAGAAGTCATCTGGAAGAACACATGCCTGCTATAAGGAAAAATGCTCTTTATATTTTCAAATATAAAGAGATGGAATATAAGAAAACATATTATACAATAACATACATCACTAATTTTATTATAAGGAGAGAAATTTCTGCAACAAACCTGTATCAGGAATAGCAGTTTGTCTTATGTTTGTAATTTTTATGGTCTTTTGTTAACAGTAGAGAAAACTATGGTAAGAAATAAATCAATACTCAACTAAATATATCAACACAACTAAACAAATCAGTTTAGAGATCATTTTCAAAGGAAATCCTTTTACTTGGTTATTCTCAAAACTGCATTTTAAAAAAGGAGGCAGAATAAACAACAGGTCCCACTGTATAGCACAGGGAACTATATTCAATATTCTATAATAAACCATAATAGAAAGGAATATGTATATATATGCATATACATGTATATGTGTGACGGAATCATTTTGCTGAACAGCAGAAATTAACACAACATTGTAAATCAACTATACTTCAATAAAATACATTTCAGAAAAAAGAATTAAATTTAAATAAGGAAGCAGAGTTGTAGGCAGGAAAAACAGAACGATTTGAAAATTCTTCTTACGCTAGAATAAAGTGCTGTATCTCGTGTAGACAGATACACCAACGGAATTTTGCTGACTGAAGACACAGCAGCCTAATTCAGCAGCCTGAAGCCTGGAAAAAATGTTGGAAGGATGCAAACAGAGAGGTACTTTAAAATAGAAACACATTCAAAGTATTTTATCGTTCATATTAATCTAACATCAATATACGCAAAATTTATTTTAGCTAGCTCAAAAGGAAATAGAAGGATCTGTGTAAATTTAATTCAACAAATATTCACTGAATGCTTATATTAATTCCTGGTGCTCAGATTAGTGTTTCTGCTGAAACCTTTAAATGAAAGAAAGGATAAAACTTATGTGCTGAAATGATTACTATTAGTAAACATCCCATGAAACTAGAAAAAAATATTTCCCCAGGAGAGAACCATTCTCCAATAGCAGCAGCCATTTCAACCAGTTTGTTTCACAGAGGCACTGGGGTGGTGCTGGTTAACAGACTTGTGTTTAGAATAGCAGATATGCCGGCTTCTAGAGTTTTCCATGTAGTAAGTTACTAAATCGGTATACAAATACAAATGTGTTTTACTGGCATAATTAACTTCTAGAATATATTATTAACACTCAGTTTATAAGACTATACATTAAAGAATTGCTTTCTGGATCAACATTACAAGACTTGTCAAGAATTTCTTAGCAGAATATATACCACCAAAGGGTTCACCTAATTAACTACTTATACCCTACTTCATTCCATGAGGAACTGGAGATATTAACAGGAACCCGTAAACAGCTTAATTTAGCTTTTTCTCATTATCTACATGTCCAAGCTCTTTTAATGGTATCACCCCTTATTTATCTTTTCAATATAAATTTCTGTGATGCTTCTTCGAAGTGGAATAGATCTATCAGTAAACATCACTGAGTCCACTGTTAAAACAGAAACCAAATACCATATTGTTAAGATCTGGTGGTCTATTATCACAGCTTTAACCTCAAATATCTTGCAGCATTTAGTACTATAATTATTATTACTGTTGTAACAGTAATTGGAGCTAACAATGACAATAATAATAAATATCACTGAAACAGTGGAATTACATGATTTGTGAAGCTTTGCCTTCCAAGAAGGAATCAAGAAAAATAAACTGAATGTATACATCCCAGAAAATAAAGTGATAAACATTAAACAAAATTGAATGTAATGAGTATAATTCTCCATGATTTAAAAAGTTGTTAAAACTCACTTCTATGGGTCAAAAATGTTATAAACACATAGAAAATTACTACTAATTTCTAGCTCATGACACTTTTATCCTATCCTATCCACTTGATTATATATGCCTTTAAAAATGGAGACTTATCTGCTAACACTCAGCCTACCCTACATGTATGCATTTAATTATATCCATGCCCAGGAAAAGAAAATCTTGCCTACCCTATAACGCTTCAAGATGACTCAGTAACAAAAACAGATTGCAGGCAGTGAAGCAATATTTTAGAGGGGGAAAATGTTCACAATTAGTAATGTGAACATTACAAGCCCTTCCTAAGGCAGAACAACTCCTTTATTTTTTAAATTAATGTTCCTTCTGGTCATCTACATTTTGTATCATGATCTAAAATATATTGTCTTAATATGGAAAAAAAAAAAAAAGAAATAATCCAAACATGTAAGCTGGGGCCAAAAGGTGATTTAATATCAGGATGGAGATGTGTAGTATCAGATAAACAACTGGAAATACCTTAGGAAATAAAAAATCTAAATGTAACTACATTAAGTATTTTTAGGAATGGAAATAAAACCTTAGAAGAGTAAAGTTAGTTCCAATAGTCATTCTTTTTTTCTGACTGTACCACAAAGATTGTGGGATCTAAGTTTCCCAACAAGGGATCCAATCCATATCCCCTATAGTGGAATGACAGAGTCCTAACTACTGGACCACCACTAGTCCCCCCAGTCATCATTTTTTTAAAGTTAATACTAAAGCATTACAAACATATATCTTATTTATAATAATCTAGTTAAACAATTTGGGTTTGGTTTTTTTTTCCCTTAAGATGGCAGTTAATTTCATTAGAAAGGAACAAAAACCTATTTGTTGAGTTATATCCAAACATGACTTTTAAGAATCCATTAACTACCACAGCTGCCACGGTAAATTCATATGTATTGCCAGGAACACAGAAAGTCATGATATAAGAGAACATTAGAAAATGAAGAAAATGTATTAAAGTTTCTGTTTTTGTAGAGCTAATTTTTTCATCTCTTCCATGCCTTCATACCCTTTACCCTCAAGAAGTTTCCAGAACCCAAAGAAATTTATTTGGGAAATATCTGTTGAAAAACAAATCAAATATAAATGACTGCCACACTATCCTGAAGGTTTTTGTTTTGTTTTATTTTTGTTTGTTTTGAAAGAAATGGGGAAATAGGAATAAGAGAAGGGAAAGATACAAAGTGCTAACTTTAATACCAAGGGGATGGTTGGGGGAGCAAGAAGTTAGTGCAATTTATAAGTGGTATCAATTCTGGCTTAGAATATAAATTTCACTAATGAAGACTTTGAGAACTTGTGTATAATTACAGACAAATGTATTAACAATCTTCTGAAACTCCATGGGAGTAAAAGACCCATCAGTGTATTTCATAATCCTAGATTTAAACAGCTTTTCTAACAAGCTGTCTGGGTAATTACTAAGCTATCTAAGAATTACTGTGAACTTTGTACCTTTTTAGTTCACTGACAGATGACTATTTGTTATTAGCTCAAATAATAATAATGTATTAAAATGCTTGTTTAATATACAGAAACATATGTTTGCATTTAGACTACAATGAACTTTGTTCCCCAGAAATATATTGTGAAAAGTCACACAGAAATCTGTGAATCAGCAGCAGGGCCAACAAAAGTGAAATTAGCTGCTATTTCTCTTCAAGTGTGTGATAAATAAAGCTACCTAATGCCTGGATGTGTGTTTTGGAAGAACATTTCTTGATTCTACAGAAAAAAATTGTTGCTGTTTTTATCTTAATGCTTTGTTTGTGATCTCTTACATACCTACAGCTGGAAAAGAAAGCCTATTAAATTCTCCTTAAGAACTCCTGATCTTTGCAAATGTGGTTAAGTGTGCTGATCTGATTTTCTAAAAATTAAATAACTCACCTTGAGTAGAGGTAAAGTAACTAACAAACCAAACGAGCTATCAACAAATTTTAAAGGAGGACATTCTGGAAACTAAAGCAACTTTAATCAGAGAAAAGTTCAACCAGAAGGAATTCTTGTGTCTTTGGTGTGTCATTTAGAGCATGTAACTAATTCCAGCAGGTAAAGGAGATCTTGTTAAAAAAAAATTTATTGATTAAATAATTTAGATGTTACTGGAAACTTCTGACTCATTTCAAAACTCTACATTTTACTCTAAGCCCTTAAAGTAGAATCCAGCCTCTTTAATGTGTTGGTTATTTAATTTCAAGGCTTATTTTATGAATTTTTCTTTTGACATTAAATATTAATATCTCATAACATTTTTCTTAGTCACTATATTATTGTAATTCTATTAATTACAATAGAATTAATTAATATGAGCAGAAATAAGAGGCAAATGAATGGCTGTTAGCATAATGGTAATAGGTTTTCAACTAAGAATTATTGGGGGGTTGGTTACTGTATTAATTAGGTAATCTCTGTCATCTGTAAACAACACTCAGTGTAAACACACTAAATCTAAACTTTTAAATATAGTAAACCTAAATATAAGAATGTACTGGTGCAAGCTAGAAATTGTACATAAAATAACTATGCAATTCTCTTTAAACATAGCCTTTCACAGCATTACACACAATTAAGAACTTAACTAATGCTTTCTGGTGTTGGTTAATCAACAAAATCTCTTTGGAATAGATGGACTCAAGTTATGATTTAAAGAAGGAAATAACAGGCAGATAGGAAGAAAACTATTCCCTATATATTAGACCTTACAGCCTCCCAACCACCAACAATATATCTCTTTTCTTAGCCATAGGATACCCACTCACAAGTCTTTACAACATTCATGGTGGTGGTAAGGAACAATTTAATACAGCAGCCCACCCCACAGAAAATTTCCACTCAACTTTAAAGGCTTGTCATATCTGTCCCATCAATTGGTGAGAAGAGATGAAAATGGATTCTCAAGAGCAATAGGCTTAATGCACTACCCCTGAGGTAGTAAACCACCCCACTTAGTGTAAATAGTTTTGAAACCTGGTGATATAAGTATAAGATCCATTTCTCATCTGTAAAAGCAAAGGCTAAAGCATATTAACTGCTATGGCTTCAAACCATCAGTAAAGCTAACACACCAGGAGAAAAAGGTGAAGTTCCACTATCGGTTGCTCTGGATTCTAACCCTGGGCAGGGAAACGAATATGTGCCAAGTCCAGCTGCCAATTTTAATTTGAGTTATTCCCAAACTAACCATATTTTCACTATATATTACTAACTATATAACCACAAGTAAAAGAAAATGAACATTTAGAACATTACAGAAGCACAAACTGATTCTTACAGCTTAAGAATCAAGGCTAAAATTAAGACAATCCAGAATATGCAAGAAGACTCTCAGTATTTCATATTAAAAACAGTGAAGATGCAAACTTTCAACAGCTGCTCACTATATGTACAAATGCCATGTTTTCATATCTCTTATAACATAAGCTCAAATATAATGCTTAAAAGTGACAGCACTTCAGCAAATCAGTTTTTAATTGCTTTATGACTTCATAAAGGCTTATTTTACATTTTTAAAAGTTTATTTTTTAAATTCTCATTAGCATTAAAAACAGAAATTATATTGTTATTAATGGTCCGTAGTCTCACAGTATCAATGCCAGTGAATTAATTCCACTGGGTAAAGCCCTCTGTTAACATACTATGGGATCTGACACATAGGTTTCTTTATGGGAATCATGGTAGTTTACATGCTGTTTGAGTACATGTTAATACAAGGCTCTGAGGACTAAAGGATTTAGTAAAACTGGAATTATTTATTTTACTGGTTAACTTTAGAGCATATGCTTCCATCAGAAAGAATACAATAGCAGTAAAAAGGAATAGCCAAACCTCTTTTCCTAAACTCTAAATCTAAACGTTTTTTCAGCTGCCAAATCATTCTCCATACAGGTCTGAAGATAACACTAGCTAGGTGCTATATGTGAAAACATTACAAATCAGAAGAACAACACCGATATTTTCTCTTTGTTAAGATACTTATCTCTTATTACAACATAATACACCTCAGAACACATTTCAGTCCTGCACAGGTTTTTACCTGGGACCATACCAAAAGGGTTTTCATTTACAAGTAACCATCATCTAGAAAATGCTTCTGGAGCACAGGCACAAAGAACAGAATTATAATGGGGCTTGTACACATAAGGGATATAGCCATAGAAGCAATATTACAAGAGTTCCTTTAGAGTGAGGATGAATCCAGTGGCTGCTGTTTGTACACTACCATTAGTAAGACTGCTCTGCCAGAGGCAGAAAAGTTGGTAAGTGAATGTATCAATACTGAATTCAGTCAGTGTTGCCTTCAAAATGTAATGCCTCATTCAGTGCAAACATTAGGAAGAGGCTAATGGAAGGGTTTTCTAGCCAGCTGGATTGAACACAACATGAGGTCCTCCCTTGGTATACACAGTGAACAGTGTTTAATTCTGCCTTCTGGTTGCCCAACACTGCTATCTTTAGAATGAGAGGGTGGGAGAGACTCTAGGTTTTGCTTTGTTTTATCAATTTATAGAGCAGCAACAACAACAACAAAATACCCGTAGGACCTCTATTTCCTTTTCACAGACCAAACATAACCCTGGCAAAAGGCATAAATGGGTAATTATAATAGCTTAGAGTACTTATCTGTTATTTTATCCTCAGAATCTTTTTTTCTTATAAATTGAAAATGGTGACATAGGGAAAACTAAAATATTATCTTCTCATAGTACTATATGAGCAATCATTCAATAACAGAAACTAAGCAGTAACTAAGCCAGCTTTCCATTTTTTTTTTTCCTTTTACCTACCTCAGTTCAAGAAAGATTCTTAGTCCTAAAATTTTGTGGTTGTCCAAAGAGGCAATCTGCCCTAGGACTATGCTTCTCCAACTTTAATGTGTATGTGATCACCTGGAATACTTGTTAAAATACAATTTCTGATTCAGTATGTCTGGGGGGTGGGGCATGACAACCTACAGTTCTAAGCTCTCAGGTGATGGCCATCCTACCAGTCCACAGAGCACACTTTTGAGTAGCAAGTATCTCACAAACACAGGAGTAAAATATATGGTTTTTTAAATCTCCTGCCACTCTTAACATTTCCACACTTTAAATTTCCTTTATTCAATTTCTCCAGGCTTTAATTTCCTCATTTGTAAAATGAAGAATTCATATACACAGACTTTGGTAAGAAAGCATTATGGGTGCATGCTAAGTCACTTCAGTTGTGTCCAACTCTGTGCGACTCTATGGACTACAGCCCACCAGGCTCCGCAGTCCATGGGATTCTCCAGGCAAGAATACTGGAATGGGTTGTTGTGCCCTCCTCCAGAGGATCCTCCCAACTCAGGGATCGAACCTGTATCTCTTACATCTACCTGCATTGGCAGGTGAGTTCTTCATCACCAGCACCACCTGGAAAGCCCATAAGCATTATAGTAAAAATTTAAAACCCTATCACACTATGAAGTCAAGTGACAGGTACATGAAAGTCTATTACACTGTTCTCTCTAGTTTGTACATGTTTTATATATTCATAATAGAAAGCTTTTTAAAATGTGATCACAAATTCCCTACAAGGACTGTTTCATTTTTCAAATATTTGTTTTAATATAGTGTCAAATTTTTAAAACTTCATCTAACAGGCACAAAGAAAAGTTTGGTGTTCACTATCTTAATTGTAGTGATAGAATCATAAGTACATACACATCAAAACTTCTCAAATTATAATTTTTAAATATACACAGTTTAAGTGAATTACACCTCAATAATTCTTATAAATAAACATAATAAAAAATTTATCTCAATTTTTGTTTATGAAAAACAAAAACAACAGTCTGAAAGTCTCGGTGATAAACCATTGCTCCCCATCACTGGGAGCTGTAAACTAAGGCTGGCCTTTGAAGTCTTGACATAAAGGACAATACTATAGTGCCCAAGTTACCAGTTTCCAATCAGAAAACTAAGAGACTCCTTAGTTTCAGTGGATCATGCCCATATCCTCACTCACTGATCACCAGCTATACAGAGCCTACGTCTGGCCACCTCCATTCTCATCTTCCTTCATCTCCCCACAGTCCTCACCCTAACCATCTCGGAAAATTATCATTCTTCAAATAGTCATACCATGAAGGATCTATTTCATTGTAAATGCTGCTTCCTCTGTCAAAAATGTCCTTCTTACTCTTTTTCTGCAATTTAGACTTCTCTTTCTCCTATGTGACAGAGTTCAAAATCAACTTCCTTTGTGAAGCTTTTCCTAACTTCTAGGCAATCATTTGCTCTGTTCTCCTTACTCCTAACTCCAGTGTTCTTTTCATACCTCTAGAATTCTTAATAAAATAGTCTACAAAATCAATCATGGTGCTCTGCTAATATATATTTATTTAACATATATATATATAATGTACATGTACTACTATTATTAGCTAGTATCTTATGCAATGGTGTACAATTAAGGTGAGGTTTATTGTTTCAACAGTGGTAAGTTATAAAGTACATAAAATTTTTAAAGATTATAATTAAATTATAAAATCACCTCTGTGCTTTTAATATTCTCACTGACTTCCCATCAAACATTATAGACCATAGTTAATTTCTCCTCATGCACAGCTAACAGCTGTGTAGAAGAAGAGAGTAGAAGTACCTGTCCTCCCATTTTCTTAACCCACTTGCATCATTCCTCTTACATCAGTCCACGTGTTTCCTTGCAGATCTTTCTTAGATAATGCATCCATATCACCAGCATTTCACTAAGTTAGCTCTAAGTAACATAAACATACACATACTCCCAACCAGTAACACAAGCTGGCAAGACACCAAAACAAACCTGGAACTCCCATTATTTCTCCCCAATAACAAATATTTTAAAGTAACAAAGAAGCCTGTAACACAAACCACCATGCCACTTCCTATTTTAAACATTAGTAAAGTTAAAATCTTATTTTTAGGAAAGTATACTTTAGAACAGCCACCTCAGGAAGAGATGTCATAGCATCTTTAGTAAAGTTGACGATGTATGCCCTATGAACCAGTTTGGTAGGCAGCCTCTTAAGAAGGCCTCACAGGATCCCACCTCCTGTTATTTGTGATGGAATTCTAAGATTAGAATACAAATAAACTGTGGCTTCCACTTTAGATTCCCTCTCTCATTCACTCTGCTGGAAGCCAGCTGCCACTCAGCTGTATGCTGCCCTATGCTGGCCATGTAGAGAGATGTCTCTGTCCAACAGTCAGTGAGGACCTGAGGCCTGCCATCAGCCGTGTGAGTGAGCAAGGAAGGAGATCTTCCCCTGGGGAAGCCTTGAGATGGCTGGAGATCTGCTGCCACCTGATTCTAATCTTGGTGGAGATTCTAACCCTGCTGCACCCAGTTAAGCTTTGCCTAGATGCTTAACACAGAGAAACTGTGAGATGATAAATATTTGCTGTTTTAAGCTGCTAAGTTGTGAGTTGACTGCTTGTCAAACAACTGATAACAGCTCAAAAAGATGTGGAAGGAACATTTATAACAGCACTTAAAGATAAGAAAAAATAGGGCAATTTAAGCACTCAACATCAGGAAAATTAAGAAAGAATAGTCATACAATGGAAAACTATGCAGCAGGAAAAATAAATGAATTTGAACTAAATGAATCTGTGCCAAAAAATTTTTAAATCAATGCTGAATGGGAAAAAAGCATATCACAGACAGACAAGAACAGTATGAAACAATTCTATAAGGTTCAAAATATGCAACATAAAAAAAAAAACAACTTGTGAATGAAGAACACCAAATTCAGTGTGGGCAGGAAGGAGAAAAGAGAAAGGGAGTGGGATTAGAGAAGAATACACAGTAAGCTTCCAACTGCATTTGATATCTTATTTCTTAAAATAAATGCTATGTATATGGGTGTTGTATGTTATCTAACCTTTTCATATTGTCTGAAATATTTTGCATGAAAAAACTATAAAGAAAGTAAATACAGTGAAAAGGATACCCTTAAGTAGACGTTTTGATGGTTTCTGGACCATAACAATGGATTTGGGGATATGTCCCACATGAGACCACTACTCTGCTTTGACACAACCCACTGTATCAGTGATCTATTTAGATGATTGTCTTGCCCCTTGGCTGTAAGAAACTCCAAGGTCAATAAAAAGCATCCCGTAAATGTTTGCAGAATAAATTAGTGGTATGAAAAATGCTTATATGGGTTTCATTGTCCTAACTTAATAACTGCTTATTTCCAAATAAACTGACCATAGCTTTATCTCCATAGGAAACAACTATTTATCTAAGAAAAATTAACTTGGCAAAGCTGCACCCACTGTTGTTCATTACCTAATATTAATAATTGTCCACATTCATTAAAAATGTTGGCGCAAAGCTCAATCTTCCTCTCCATCCCAAATCATGCTATTAGGCTGGCTTCAAGGAGAACATAAAAAATCCAACCAACATCTTAACATTACAGTTCTTTGACCACCTTAAAAATCAATAACCTTAAGCTCCATTTCACTTTGACTCATCAACTCCTAAGGCCACGTCCTAGACTTTATCATTCATCATCTGGAACTGCTTGATCTATGAAGTTAAATTCAAATGCCTCACTCTAGACCACAGTCTCTTACTCTGCCAGCCTCCTCAGTCCCTTTCTCCCACTCCACCTATTACTACATCTGAGTCAATCTGAGCCTCAAATCCCTCTGCTTTAACTCTCTTACCTATCACAATGGATTATAAAGCTGAATATTTTAACTATTCTTACAACAGAGCCCCATAATCCACTTCCCCACATCCTTTTCTCCCATCTGCCAAGAAAAAAACCCAAGTATATACTAGTGTTACAATCTATGTTTACTTTGTATCACCTTTTAATTATCATCCATCTCATTTCTCACTTCCTCTTTTCATTCAAATGTCACCTTTATATTGAAACAACGATAAGGTTACCTTGTTTCAGTTTTGTCTGCTCATCATTCTCCTCTTTTGCAACTTTACCTTCTTAGCTTTCACTCAACCACAAACCCCTGGTTTTCCTTGTACTTTGTAACCATGAGTTCTCTGCCTCCATCCCCTGAACCCTCTCCGATTATCTTAACCATTCATGTATTTTCCATAATACTTATTGTTCAGTCATTTAAGTCATGTCCGATTCTTTGTAACCCCATGGACTGCAGTATGCCAGGCTTCCCTGTCCTTCACTATCTCCCCATGTTTGCTCAAATTCAAGTCCATTGAGTCAGTGATGCCATCCAACCATCTCATCCTCTGTCACTCCCTTCTCCCAATTCCTATCTCTAGCTCAGGTCTCCTCCCTAAGAAAGAAAGATGCAAACTCTTGTATCTAACTGCCTGTAGAACATGTAACAGGACTTTCCCAAAGGCACCACAAGCTCAACATGCTCAAAACTCAACTGTCAGAATCAAATTTTTCAGAACTCTAAAACAGTCAAGAGTTTACAGCAAACAAGCAAGCACTAAATCTTAAAAAAAAAAAAAAAAAATCCAGGTAACTTTAAAACTGTAGAAAACTTCACTGCACTTTACTTTTCCTTGTCCTATCTCCAAACCTGGCTCAGAGGTGGTCTCAGAGACAGCAGTTTGTGATCCTAGCACAGGACAATGGTCCCCTGGTTCTGGAGAAAGCAGAGATCTTAATCTCAGAGAACTGGGGGTTTTTTGACCTGTCTAGAATCTGCCTGCAATATGGGAGACCTGGGTTCGACCTCTGGGTTGGGAAGATCCCCTGGAGAAGGAAAAGGCTACCCACTCCAGTATTCTGGCCTAGAGAATTCCATGGACTGTATAGTCCACAGGGTTGCAAGGAGGTTGACACGACTGAGCGACCAACTTTCACTCATTCACATGCTGCCTGAAGGACTGATGCAAGGTGCTTATCTCTTTCATCTAACTCTTGGTGCAAAAAGAGACATTCCTTTTAAAACAAACAAAGGTGAGAAAAAAAGAGGGGGAGATAAAAACAAAGAACCCTTCTGCCTGCAGGGGCAAAAGATGATAGCTAAAACAAACAATAGCAATAGAGCACTGAAAACCTGGGAGAAAAGGCAGGGGAGAGCACTTCGTGAAAAATTAGGGCATTCAAAAGCACCAGACACACTAGAATTCAGAGGTCATGTGAACGCTAAGGGCAAGACACGTGCTCTCATGTGTCTAAGAATACCTAAGTTTTCACCTCTGGTTGATCTCTAATCTTAGCACAAGCAGTGAGTAAAGACTAAGGCATAACTGCAAACAGCCTAGCTAACAGATGAAGGAGTCCCCCAAATCGGAGACAGTTAGCAAGTACTGAGAAATTCTTTTCTCCTCCTCCTCTGCTTCCTCTTCCTGCTTTTTTGGGGGGCTCTTGGCATTAAAGAATATTTCTATCAAAACACTAGCTGAGGAAATCCCCTGGTGTTCCAGTGGTTAAGGCTCTGTGCATTCACTGCATGGGACACAGGTTTGATCCCTAGGGAATTCCACCTGCCATGCAGTGCATCAAAAAAGGAAAACAAAACACCAGCTAAACACAAACTAAAGGAGATTTCAGAGAACATAAATGACAAATATGGACTTTACAAAAAGAGTTTGTGGAAATCCCTATACAAACAAGAGTCATAGTCCACAGCAAGCAAAAATTACTCTCCTTGAGGAAAAAGAAGCTTATGATTTCCAGAGATACTACTTCAACTGATTCAAAATGTTCAATTTTCAACAACAACAAAAATATCACAAAGCAGTCAAAGAAACAAGAAAGTAGGTCTATCCTTTGGGGTCAGCCTGCCCTCACACCTCAGGGGTGTACTATCCTTTGGAGGAAAAAACAAAAACAAGAAAGTATGGTCCATTCCAGAAGAAATTTACAACATTGTGCCTGAGGAAGCATAGATATTGAACATACTAAACCAAGGTTTTAAATAAACTGTCTTAAATATACTTGAGGAGCTAAAGGAAATTATGGATGAAAAGCCAAAAGAAAACAGGAGAATAATGTCAAAGCAAACAGAAACTATCAATAGAGATAAAAATTATAAAAGGAACTAAGCAGAAACTTTGAGGCTGAAAAATACAATAACCAAAATGAAAAATTCACTCAAAGGTTTCAATAGCACATTTGAGCAGATATAAGAATCACAGAACTTAAAGATAGTCTATTGAAATTATCCAGTTTGAAGAGAAGAAAATGAAAAGAGCCTAAGAGACCTGTGAGATACCGCCAAGTATATCAACATAGATATAATGGGGGTCCTGAAAAGAGGAGAGTCAGAAAGGAGCAGAATGAATATTTGAAGAAATAATGGCCAAAAACTTCCTTTCACAGTTTGATAAAAGACATAAAGCTACACACTGAACAAGTTCAATAAGATCCAAGAAAGATAAACACAAAGACATTCTCACTGCGCCACATTATCATCAAACAGCTGGAAGACAAACAGAGAATCCCGAAAATAGCAAAAAGAAGCAAGCAACTCATTTGTACAGAAAATCTTCTATAACATTAACAGCCAAATTTTCATCAGAACCCATGAAGGCTAGCTAGAAGGCAGTTGCATAATATACGTAAAGTACTAAGGGGGGGGGGGGGGGGGGGGGGGTGGGGGGGGGGGGTAATGTCAACTAAGAATTCTGTATGTAGGAAAATTATCCATCAAAGATGAAAAAGAAATTAAGACATTCCAAGGCAATGAAGGGAGCTCACTATGAGTAGCCCTGCCCTTTAAGAAGTGCTAAAGGAAAAAAAAGAAGACAAAAAGAAAGAAAGAAAGAAAAAAAAGCTAAAGGAACACTTTCAGGCTGAAACCAAACTCAAAGCCATATGAAGAAACAAGGAATTTCAGTAATGGTAATTACGTAAATATAAAAACCAATGTTGCTGTACTTTGGTTTGTAACTCCTCTTTGTGCTTCCCACATGACTGACAAGACAAATACCTTTTAAAGTAATTAACCTCCAATTAAAATAAATAAATTAATATTAAAAAATTATAATTGAAGGCAAGAGGAGAAGGGGGTAGCAGAGGATGAGATGGTTAGAAAACATCACTGACTCAATGGACATGAATATGAGCAAACTCCTAGAGATAGAGAATGACAGAGAAATCAGGTGTGCTACAGTCCATGGTGTTGAAAGAGTCAGATAAGACTTAGTGACTCAACAACAAAAAATTTTAATGAGCACAAAATGTATAAAGATATAATTTATGACAATAACAACATAAAAGATGAAGATAGGAATTATATAGAAGTAGACTTTTCTATGTTACTGAAGCTAAGTAGACATCAATTTAAACCAGTGTTATAAAGTTAATATTAATTGTAATCCCTATGGTAATTACTAAGAAAATATCTAAAAATATATACACAAAAGAAAATGAGAAGAGAGTCAAATGGTACGTGACCAAAAAAAAATCAATTAAACACAAAAGAGGTAATGGAACGAGGAATAAAAATGTACAAGACATACTTAGGAAAACAGTATACTAAAACTTGCAAGATAGAGCAAAAGCAGGACTCAAAGGGAATGTATCTGTAAATGCCTACATCAAAAAAGAAGAAAGAGCAAGTCAATAAACCAACTTCATTCCTTAGGGAACTAGAAAATGAACAAATGAAATCCAATGCTAGCAGAAAGAGGATATAATAAAGACTAGAGTGAAGATTTTTAAAAGGAAGAACAGAAAAATAATAGAATCAATGAAACCAAATTTTAGTTATTTGAAAAGATCAACAACGTTGGCAAAATCTAGGTAGCCTAAAACCAAGATGAAAATAACTAAAACCATGAAAGTAGGGACATCAGTACTAACCTTACATTAATGTTTTAAAATTATCGTACACCAAGAAACCAGACTACCTAGAAAAAAATGGACAAATTACTTAAAATATATAAATTATCTATTTATCCTTATAAATAGAAAATCTGAACATATCTGTAACAAGTACAGAAATTGAATAAGCAATCAAAAAATCTTCAAACAAAGAAAAGGCCAGGACTAGGTGGCTTCACTGATCAATTCTACCAAACGTTTAATATTAATATCAGTCCTTCTCAAATTCTTCCCAAAAACAGAAGAGGAGGGAATGTTTTTAACTCATTCTTTAAGGCAAATATTATTGTGATATCAAAGTTACCACAAGAAAAGAATAGTACAAAGCAATATCCCTTATAAATGTAGATGGTAAAGTAATCAACAAAATAGTAGCAAACCAAACCCAAGACCATTTTGAAAGGATTATACACCATGCACAGAGGGATTTATCCCAGGAATGCAAGACTGGTTCAGTATACAAAATTAATGTAATATATCACATATACAGAGTGAGTTAAAAAAAAATTACCGCAACTGATAGGCAAAAAGCATCTGACAAAACACAGTGTACTCTCATAATGAAAACACTCAAAAAACTAGGAATAGAAAGAAACTTTCTCAACATAATAAAGGTCATTTATGAAAAATCCACAACTAACATTCCATGATAAAAGACTGAAAGCTTTCCCTCTAAGATCAAGAACAAGAAAAGGATGTCCATTTTCACTATGCTATTGATCATTGTGCTGGAAGTTCTAGCCAGGTCAGTGAGGCAATAAATTTCTTAAAATATACAAATAAATAGCACCTAATTGAAAAAGAAGAATCAAAACTATCTCTACTATCATATGACATGACCTTGCGGTACAGAAAAGTCCAGAGAAGCCACCAAAAAAAAACTACTAGCCAATAAATAGATTCAGAAAAGTCACAGGGTACAAGTCAACACATAAAAAAGAAACTGTTTCTATACACCAGCAATGAACAATCCATATATGAGATTAATAAAACAATTTCACTTACAATAGCATCCAAAATAAAATACCTAGTAATAATTTTAACCACGGAGGTGAAAGACTGGTACACTGAAAACTACAAAATACTGCTAAAAGAAATTAAAGACATAAATAAATGGAAAGACATCGCATTCTCCCAGATTGGAAGACATAACATTGTTAAGATGGCAATACTATACAGAGTAATTCAATGCAATCCCTATCATAATTTTTGGCAGAAAGAAAAAAGTCAATCCTCACATTAACATGGAATTTCAAAGGGTTCTGAATAGTCAAAACAATCCTGAAGAGGATGAATAAAGTTAAAGAACTATCACTTTCTGAATTCAAAACTTATTACTAAGCGTAGATGCCCAATATGCTACTGGAGATCTGTGGAGAAATAACTCCAGAAAGAATGAAGAGATGGAGCCAAAGCAAAAACACCACCCAGTTGTGGGTATGACTGTGATAGAAGCAAGGGTGATAGAAGCAAGGTCCGATGCTGTAAAGAGCAATATTGCATAGGAACCTGGAATGTTAGGTCCATGAATTAGAAGTAGTCAAACAGGAGATGGCAAGAGTGAACGTCGACATTCTAGGAATCAACGAACTAAAATGGACTGGATGCGTGAATTTAACTCAGATGACCATTATATCTACTGTGGGCAGGAATATAATCCTGTGGGCAGGAATCCCTTAGAAGAAATGGAGTAGCCATCATGATCAACAAAAGAGTCCAAAATGCAGTACTTGGATGCAGTCTCAAAACTGACAGAATGATCTCTGTTCGTTTCCAGGGTAACTATTCAATATCACAGTAATGCAAGTCTATGCCCCAACCAGTAATGCTGAAGAAGCTGAAGTTGAACGGTTCTATGAAGACCTACAAGACCTTTTAGAACTAATACCCCAAAAAGATGTCCTTTTCATTATAGGGGACTGGAATGCAAAAGTAGGAAGCCAAGAAACCCCTAGAGTAACAGGCAAATTTGGCCTTGGAGTACAGATGCACTGGTCATAGTAAACACCCTCTTCCAACAACACAAGAGAAGATTCTACACATGGACATCACCAGATGGTCAAACCAAAATCAGATTGATTATATTCTTTGCAGCCAAATATGGAGAAGCTCTATACAGTCAGCAAAAACAAGTCCGGGAGCTGACTGTGGCTCAGATCATGAACTCCTTATTGCCAAATTCAGACTTAAATTGAAAGTGAAACTGAAGTCGCTCAGTCGTGCCCGACTCTTAACGACCCCATGGACAGTAGCCTGCACCAAGCTCCTCCGTCCATGGGATTTTCCAGGCAAGAGTACTGGAATGGGTTGCCATTTCCTTCTGCAGGGAATCTTCCCGACCCAGGGATAGAATCCAGGTCTCCCGCATTGTAGGCAGACCCTTTACCATCTGAACCACCAAGGAAGTCCACTTAAATACAAGAAGTAGGGAAAACCACTAGACCATTCAGGTATAACCTAAATTAAATCCCTTATGATTATACAGAGGAAGTGAGAAATAGATTTAAGGGCCTAGATCTGATAGATAGAGTGCCTCATGAACTATGGACAGAGGTTCATGATATTGTACAGGAGACAGGGATCAAGACCATCCCCATGGAAAAGAAATGCAAAAAAGCAAAATGGCTGTCTGGGGAGGCCTTACAAATAGCTGTGAAAAGAAGAGAAGTGAAAAGCAAAGGAGAAAAGGAAAGATATTCCCATCTAAATGCAGAGTTCCAAAGAATAGCAAGAAGAGGTAAGAAAGCCTTCCTCAGTTGCAGGAGAAAATATTTGCAAATCAATATCTGATAAGAGTCTAGTATTCAGAATACTTTTTAATTTATAACTGAACAAGAAACTTACAACTCAACTCAAAAAGTGGGCAAAGGATTTGAATAGATATTTCTCCAAAGAGGATATATAAATGGTCAAAGAGCACATGAGAAGATTCCCAACATCATTAGTCATTAGGAAAATGTAAATAAAACCACAATGAAACTAACACAACACTGCAAATCAACTATGCCGTGCTGTGCTGTGCTTAGTCACACAGCTGTGTCTTCTCCTTCTGATCCAGGACTGTAACCCACCAGGCTCCTCTGTCCATGGGGATGCTCCAGGCCAGAATAGTGGAGTGGGCCACCATGCCCTTCTCAAGGTAAATCAACTATACTCCAATAAAAATAAATAATAATAATGATACCATAAAAAAGATACCATATGTTCCCCTCCAAGATTTTCTGTTTCATAGAAATAAAATCATAAATCAATAAATGGATATAATTAGAAAAAAAAACACAGTGAGATACCATTTCACACCCACTAAAACGGCTATAATTTTTTTAGATGTAAAATAACAAGCATTGATGAGAAATTTGAACCCTTCCCCCCATACCCTGCTGACAGAAATGTGAAGTCGCTGTGAAAATTAATTTGCTGTTTCCTCAAAAATTTTAAATATAGAATTATCACATGATTCAGCAATTCCATTCCCAGGTATAATTCCCAAAAGAACTGAAAACATATACTCAAATACTTGTTCTCAAATGTTCATAATACTCACAAGAGCTATTCATAAATAGCCAAAACTGCAAACAGTCCTGAGTGTCTTCAACTGACAAGTGTATAAATAAATTGTGGTATAGACACACAATCAAATGTCAGTCATAAAAAGGAATGAAGTGATGATATGCTACAACTTGGGAAGAACCCTGAAAACATTAAGTGAAAGCCATCTACAAAAGACTACACACTGTATAATTTCATGTATATGAAATATCCATGATAGGTAAACCCACAGAAACAAAAAGCAGATTCGTGGTTGGCAGGGACAAAGGGGAAGGAAAAAGAGGGAGTAATTGCTTAATAGATATGGAGATTTCTTCTCAGGTAATGAAAATGTTTTAGAACGAGAGAAAAGCTCGTTCTAAATGTGACTGAATTGTATACATCGAAATAAGTATTTCGATGTATACAATTCACTATATTTAAAACTGAACTCTTCAAGCAAATGGAAAAATAATACAATGCTGGTATGAATATAAATTAGTACAAGCACTTTGGGAAGTAACTAGACATTATCTAGCAAAGTTAATAATGAACATACCCTACGACTCCTGCAATTCCACTCTGCTATCTCTCTCAGTTAATGACAATCACTCACATGGTCATCTATACAGACATCCTTGTTTTCTCCCTTACATACCACATTCATTTCAACATACTGACATTGAGAGTTTCCTGCTACATGCTAGGAGACACAACAGTGAACAAAACACAGTATCTCTGCCCTCACAGAGTTCACAATTTACTGGAAGCAACACAAAATTAAATAATTAAAATACAATGTCTTAAGCATAGTAAGAAGGGAAAAAACAGAATGCTATCAGAGCACATAAAATAAGCGGCTAACACAGACTTTGGGGACGTTAAAAAAGTTTCCTGGAAGAAGAACATCTGGGCTAAGACCTTAAGGATACATAAAGAGGAGTCAACCAAATGAAGAGAGACCAAAAAATTCTAATCTACCATTTAATCCTTCTTTTTCTCTGGTTCAGCTTTAGTAAAACCATCATTCCCTCTTTTTTAATCCCCACTATTACCCATTATACATACACATCATCATTACTGACTTGCAAAAGTCTCGTAACCAGTATATTTCTTTCAAGTTTCCAAAGTGAACTATGTAAAAAACAAACACACACACACTCTGATCATGTCATTCTCTTCCTTACACCCATCAGTAACTGCTCAAAATACAAAAATGAAGATCCTACTCACCCACACAGATTAAAGCCTCCTTGATGTGATCCCTGACAGTGTCATCTCCTGCCTCTTCTCACTTCCTACTTGATGAATCAGCTTGTATTCATCCACATAAATACACTATCTATAAATATCACTCTAATGCTCACTGGCAAGCATTTGCTTTGTATCTATGATACCTTATGTCACTGGCATATAGTGAGTCCTCCATGCATCTGTCTTAAAGATATAAATGAAAAAATTAAGTAACAGCAATACTGCAATTTACCAAGCACGTATAATATACCAGACACCACATTAGGTACTGTATAAATATTCACCTCTAATTATCAACAACAACCTGGAGAGCTAGGCATCAGTGGCCTCACATTAGGGGAAAGACCACTAAGTCTCAGGAAAAATTAGGTTTAACAAAGCAATTAAGTAGCAGTTCTAGAAGTAGGAGTCAGATCTGTTGGATTCCAAAACTAGTACTGCTGTATATAGCATCACACTGCTTCCTGTTCTTAAGCCCTGTATCTCTCCAAATATCAATGCATCTTCTTATTTATAAACTACCTACCCCAAGTGCCTGCGTGCTCAGTCATGTCTGACTCTTTGAGACCCCACGGACGGTAGCCTGCCAGGTTCCTCTGTCCATGGGATTTTCCGGGTAAGAATACTGTAATGAGTTGCCATTTCCTCCTCCAAGGGATCTTCCTGACCCAGGGATCAAACCTGAATCTTCTGCACCTCTTGCATAGCCAGGTGGATTCCTTACCACTGTGCCACCTGGGAAGCCCACCTACCCCAAAGTGAACATCAATTAGAACTGTCTACTTCTAGTTAAGATGTGCCAAATGTTGCCTTAGGAGTACTAACTCTGTTCCCAAAACACAGAGGTGAAAAAGAACTAATAATTATTAATAACCCAATTATTTCAACTTAAAAAGTATCTGTCAATCATCCATCTAAAATAAGTAAATTTTTATTTTGAATGACAAGGTTGAAATTCTTCATGTAATATGCATTTTAGTTTCCTTGAGAGTGAAATGAAAACCATAAACAACTTATCACAAATATGTAACTGCCCTCAGGAGGCAGATGATACAAGAACGATCCACTTTGAATTAGATTGTACATGCTTTATATCACTGAGAGGTTAATATTTGATTTCTCATGTATCTTCCACCTAACCTTTGCTATAACACACATTGTATAAGCAGACACAGCATGAACTCAGTATCACACTATGGCCTCCCTATTTATCCAGTCTGCTCCCCACATTTGCATTCCCTGCTCCCCGCACTTGCACTCCTCTCTGCAACCCACTCCAGTATTCTTGCCTGGAGAATCCCATGGACTGTAGCCTGTCAGGCTCCTCTGTCCATGGGGTCGCCAGAACTGGACACAACTTAGCGACTAAGCCACCACTACTGAAAAATAAAATCGTCTCCAAGGAATTAAGACTTGGCAGGATTAAAAATTCAAACTTTTATTAAAAATTAATAAATAAAAGCTAAGCAATGCTAACAAAGTTTTAAACATTAAATGGAATGAAAGAAAAGTGGGTGGAAAACAAGAAAATTAGCAAATATGCAGCACTTAACTATATACCAGGCACTGTACTAGATATCTTCACATAAATGATTTCACTTAACAGGATATTAACATTGCTTAAATAACAGAAAAATACAATTTTCTACCCAATTTTGATAAAATTAGTCCTGAGAGGGAAAGTAACATGTAAGCAGAGTAACCTTACTTGTTGTTCTTCCCTTATTTGTACCATTTTAATGTGCTTCTTCTATTAATCTTTGACAAGCCATGAAATTTTATATTTTCACCATGACCAACCCATGAAATTTACCAACTTTGCCCATGATTCATACCAGGTCATAGTTATAATGTCTGCTATGCATTTTAGCTAAATAAGCATTGAAACTTCTCCCTTTGGACAGAATGAAAAATCTGCCTATAATTAAAGCAGAAATTGTTAACTACAAGCAGTTAAAGTTTACAGCATTGTTTGACAGCTGCAAAGATAAGCCAGTAAAAAGCCTGAGATGCTGTGACTACCTGTACTTCCCACACATTTGAACAATAGTGTGATATCTTTTAGCATCATAAAATCAATCTCAGATTAGGTAATGAAATATGCACCAGCCTTTTCCCAGAACCTCTGACAAATCACACACAATCCTAAATCTTCATAAATCACGATTAAAGACAAGTATATCATCACCAACACATATATCTTCCCAAGCCTGACCCAGAGACTAATGAGAAAAGGCCTAGACTATCTCATCTGATTAATTAATTCAAAATGTCTGCTGTTATTCAAATGTGAGGCTGGTATTATTTGAATAACACTTGACAGCAGCGCCTGAAGATATCATTTCTGATTTGTGAAGTCGCTGCTGCATAACTGATGATAGTTTATGAAAATGTTCCAATGAAGCTGCTTTTCTTGGCACAACCGTGAAAGATTTGCCAAAGAGGTGGTTCTTTTTTTTTTTGTCAGTAGTTGATGTTGCTAATGTTGTCAAATATTTCCAAAATACATAGTCTCTGGAGTCTTTTTTCCTTAAATATTGCCACAATAGCTGCTTTTCTACCTTCCAAGTTTGATTTGTCTGAACACAAAATTGCTTCACATGAGCCCTTTCTCCTTTTTAAGCATCTAAACAGCACCTTCCCAGAATTTACCGAGTCTCTCCAACTAGCTTTTTTTTTTTTTTTTTTTTAACAAAAATGGATTTTAACACTGATGGACTGAGTAACAGCACCTGACTTTGGGAGATTTCTTTTCCATACTGAATAGTATTCCTTCCTTACAGAATGTTAGAAGGAAAATCAGAAAATACCTTAAGGTAATATAGTAAGTTTTTTTTCATTGAAAACAAAAAGGTAGACTTTTAAAAACCTAAATACTGTTTGACCCTTCAAAAATATAGTTCTGCAGTGAAAATATAATTAATGGGGCTAAGAGAACATCAAAATCAACATTATTTATGTTTGAATCCACATTTTACCTTGGCTATCTTTTAATAGTTCATACTACACAGGCAATATCCAGGCATACCATTGGTAGATTCTCCAATTTTCAGGCCTTAGGGTTATTTCTGAGTTCAAATCCACCTTCACTCCTATTCTATTAAAGAAAATGAAGACTCCTCAGAGATAATATTACTTTGCAATGTGCATTTCCCTACCTTTCAAATTTCTTAGTGCCCTGACACTTAAAGTCAACTTGCTCCTAGAAGCTGTCTCAATTAACAGGTCCCCTCTATTTTCTCTTCTATACATTTCATCTTTCTATACTATGAAAGCAACATTAATGCTTAACCTATATGATGGCAATAAGCACAAACTGTACCATTTTGCGGAGAAGGCAATGGCAACCCACTCCAGTACTCTTGCCTAGAAAATACCATGGGTGGAGGAGCCTGGTGGCCTGCAGTCCATGGGGTCGCGAAGAGTTGGACACGACTGAGCGACTTCACTTTCACTTTTCACTTTCATGCATTGGAGAAGGAAATGGCAACCCACTCCAGTGTTCTTGCCTGGAGAATCCCAGGGATGCGGGAGCCTGGTGGGCTGCTGTCTATGGGGTCACAAAGAGTCAAACACGACTGAAGCGACTTAGCAGCAGCAGCAGTACCATTTTGATTAAACAGGCCATTTCTACTTCTAAAAACACAGTTAGTTAAATATTAAAACTGAACAAGACCTCAGAAATCACCTAGTCCACTCTCATATTCTGTTAATAATCACTCTGTGATTTGCTCAGGAACCCCAGAAAACTTAGGCTAGGTCTGTGTAGAAAATTGCGATTCAACCAACATGCATCTATTGACCTATCCCTTTTGCTCTTATGTGCGCAGTCGAGACTGAATATAGGGTCCACTTTCTCATGACGAAAACTATCTTACCTTTGAAGAATATTCAAGAGAACACCATACTTGTATAGGCATTTAATAAATACTCCCAGAGGACCATGATAATGACTTAAGGATGTATTCTGCTGCTTTCAGGAGCAGCAAACTAAAAACCTATTTTTTTTCACATAATCTTTCCATACAGATATTTTAGGTGAAGATAAAATAATTGACTTCCGGTAAGTTATATTTTATCTGTGGTTCACTTTATATTGACTTACAATTCTCAAAAGGTGGCTCGTGAACCCCTGCGATTTCCTAAAAGCCTTTCAGTGGCTCACAAATGCAAAATCATTTCAACAGTACTAAGAGATTACTGTCCCTTTTCGCTATGCTGACATTTGCAGTGATGCAAGGCGGAACCAAACTGTACCAGCTGTCACTGTATCCTTGACCACTAGGCACTGTAGTTTAAAAAAAAAAGTTTCACTTCAGAATGTCCTTGATGAAACAATAAAAATTATTAATTATACTTGAAGTACATATTTTTTAATATTCTGTGTGATAAAATAGAAATTACACTTAAAGCTGCTGCATACTATGTATGAAGAAAAGCACCTGTACAATTGAGTTGCAAGCTGAACCAGTTTCTTGCAAAAAGAAAAAAAGGATAGAAAAACTATGGTTTTTTCAACTTAAATATTTGGCAGACCTTTTTTGGAAAATAAAGTAAGTAAACCTGTTACCTCAAGGAAAACTACAGTTTTGGTGCCAATTATAAAATTTAAAATTTGGTGGAAAAAAATTAGAATTTTGAGATATTTGTGTCACCACTGTGAATGTGACAGCTTACAAGTACTTAAAAAACTTTTCTGAGTTTGGTGGAAATATTAATAAATGGAAATTTTTATTACATTTGATTGGACTGTATAGTGAGATGTGTTAACATTTAAGTGTAAGATATGTATAACTCAGTGAACCAATAATTTTCAAATGACCAGGAGAAGACTTTTGAGAGTCCCTTGGACAGCAGGGAGATCAAACCAGTCAATCCTAAAGGAAATCAACCCTGAATATTTATTGGAAGGACTGATGCTGAAGCTGAAGCTCCAACTCTTCGGCCACACGATGCAAAGAGCTTACTCACTGGAAAAGAACCTGATGCTGGGAAAGGAGCAGCTGAGGACAGGAGGAGAAGAAGGTGACAGAGGATGAGACGCTTGGATGGCATCACTGACTCAATGGATATGAGTTTGAGCAAACTCAGGGGGATACTGAAGGACAGGGAAGTCTGGTTTGCTGCAGTACATGGGGTTGCAGAGTTAGACACGACTTAGCAACTGAACATCAACAAGATACACTGCTGCAAAATCATACATGGGTAGCAGAACCATTCAAAGTACAAACTAGACCAAAAGATATTAGTGAAACAGAATAGAATAGAAAAGTTTATTAACATGTCTTCAGAATCTACATTTGAAATAACTTGTAAGAAACTACCACTTGTTTTATTTTAAACACTATTTCTACTATGACTACCATTTGTGAGTGCGTGTGTGTGTATATGTATGTGCACGCCCGCGTTCAGTTGCTTCAGTTGCATCCAACTCTCTGCAGTCCTATGCAATGTAGCCCGCCAGGCTCCTCTGTCCATAGGATTCTCCAGGCAAGAATACTGGAGTGGATTGCCATACCCTTCTCCAGGGGATCATCCCCACCCAGGGATCAAATCAGGGTCTCCTGCATCTCCTGCATTGCAGGCACATACTTTACTGTTGAGCCACTGGGGAAGCCCATGACTACCATTTACTGAATGTGTATTAAGCATAACAATAGTGTACTAAGAAAAAAAAAATAAACTACCATTCGTCAAGTTTTGGTGTAGTATCAAAAAGAATACCCATAATGATCTGACCAGGCTACTAAAATACTCTTCCCTTTTCCAATTATCTGCATGAGGTCAGATACTTCTGTATATATATCAACCATATGACAACAGACTAGATCAGAAGCAGATACGGGAATCAAGTTATCTTCTATTAATCCTGACACTGAAGAGATTTACAAAAATGTGAAATAAAACCACCTTTCTCACCATTTTCATTTGTTTAGGAAAATGCTCTTCAGGATAACATGGGAAGAGTTGATAATTGTAAAAATGCTATTCAACCATATATCACTTATATGTGGAATCTACAAAAATGAACTTATTTACAAAGCAGAAACGTACTCAACACACATAGAAAACAAACTTTTGATTACCAAAGAGAACGGGGGTGGAAGAAGGATAAAATAGGAGTTTCAGCTTAGCAGATACAAACTACTATGTATAAAATCGATAAATAAGGTCCTGCTTACAATACAGGTAACTAACTGTATTCAATATCCTATAATAAACCACAACAAAAAAGAACATGAAGAAGAATATGTATGTGTGTGTGCTCAGTCATGTCTAATTCTTTGTACCTCATGAACTGTAGCCCACCAGGCTCCTCTGCCCATGGAATTTTCCAGGCAAGAATACCGGACGCGGTTGCCATTTCCTACTCCAGGGGATCTTCCCAACGCAGGGATCGAACCTACATCTCTTGCATCTCCTGAATTGGCAGGCAGATTCTTTACCACTATCACCACCTGGGAAGTATATGTATGCATGTATGCTAAGGGCTTCCCTGGCAGCTCAGCTGGTAAAGAATCTGCCTGCAATGCAGGAGACACTGGTTCGATCCCTGGGTCAGGAAGATTCCCTGGAGAAGGAATAGGCTACCCACTCCAGTATTCTTGGGCTTCACTGGTGGCTCAGTGGTGGCTCAGCTGGTAAAGAATCCACCTACAATGTGGGAGACCTGGGTTGGGAAGATACCCTGGAGAAGGGAACGACTACTCACTCCAGTATTCTGGCCTGGAGAATTCCATGGACTGTATAGTCTACAGGGTCGCAGAGAGTCGGACACAACTGAGTGACTTTCTCTTTCACTCACTGATGTATGTATACCTGAACCGCACAAGACCAGGAGCTGACTGTGGCTCAGATCATGAACTCCTTATTGCCAAATTCAGATTTAAATTGAAGAAAGTAGGGAAAACCACTAGACATTCAGGTATGACCTAAATCAAATCCCTTACGAATATACAGTGGAACTGAGAAATAGATTTAAGGGACTAGATCTGATAAACAGAGTGCCTGATGAACGATGGACAGAGGTTCGTGACTTCATACAGGAGACAGGAATGAAGACCATCTCTAAGAAAAAGGAATGCAAAGAAGCAAAATGGCTGTCTGAGGAGGTCTTACAAATAGCTGTGAAAAGAAGAGAAGTGAAAAGCAAAGGAGGAAAGGAAAGATATTCCCATCTGAATGCAGAGTTCCAAAGAATAGCAAGGAGAGATAAGAAAGCCTTCCTCAGTGATCAGTGCAAAGAAATAGAGGAAAACAATAGAATGGGAAAGACTAGAGATCTCTTCAAGAAAATTAGAGATACCAAGGGAACATTTCATGCAAAGATGGGCTCAATAAAGGACAGAAATGGTATGGACCCAAGAGAAGCAGAAGATTTTAAGAAGAGGTGGCAAGAATACACAGAGGAACTATACAAATGGGGTCTTCATGACCCAGATGATCATGATGGTGTGATCACTCCCCTAGAGCCAGACATCCTGGAATGTGAAGTCAAGTGGGCCTTAGAAAGCATCACTACAAAGCTAGTGGAGGTGATGGAATTCCAGTGGAGCTGTTTCAAATCCTAAAATATGATGCTGTGAAAGTGCTGCACTCAATATGCCAGCACATTTGGAAAACTCAGCAGTGGCCACAGGACTGGAAAAGGTCAGTTTCATTCCAATCCCAAAGATAGGCAATGCCAAAGAATGCTCAAACTACTGAACAATTGCACTCATCTCACACACTAGTAAAGTAATGCTCAAAATTCTCCAAGCCAGGCTTCAGCAATACATGAACCGTGAACTTCCAGATGTTCAAGCTGGTTTTAGAAAAGGCAGAGGAACCAGAGATCAAATTGCCAGCATCTGCTGGATCATCAAAATAGCAAGAGAGTTCCATAAAAACATCTATTTCTGCTTTATTGACTACGCCAAAGCCTTTGACTGTGTGGATCACAATCAACTGTGGAAAATTCTTCAAGAGATGGGAATACCAGACCACCTGACCTGCCTCTTGAGAAACCTGTATGCAGGTCAGGAAGCAACAGTTAGAACTGGACATGGAACAACAGACTGGTTCCAAATAGGAAAAGGAGTACATCAAGGCTGTATATTGTCACCCTGATCATTTAACTTACATGCAGAGTACATCATGAGAAACACTGGGCTAGATGAAGCACAAGCTGGAATCAAGAATGCTGGGAGAAATATCAATAACCTCAGATAGGCAGATGACACCACTCTTATGGCAGAAAGTGAAAAACAGGAGAGTGAAAAATTTGGCTTAAAGCTCAGAAAACTAAGATTATGGCATTCGGTCCCATCACTTCATGGCAAATAGGTGGGGAAACAGAGGAAATAGTGGCAGACTTTATTTTGGGCGGCTCCAAAATCACTGCAGATGGTAACTGCAGCCATGAAATTAAAACTCTTGCTCCTTGAAAGAAAAGCTGTGACCAACCTAGACAGCATATTAAAAAGCAGAGACATTAGTTTCTCAGCAAAGGTCCATCTAGTCAAGGCTCTGGTTTTTCCAGTAGTCACATATGGACGTGAGAGTTGGACTATAAAGAAAGCTGAGTGCCAAAGAATTGATGCTTTTGAACTGTGGTGTTGGAAAAGACTCTTTTTTTTTTATATAGCATATATACTTTATTGAAGTATAGTTGACTTACAATGTTTCAGGTACATAGCCAGGTAATTCAGTTACACATATACACATATATTATTTTGAGAGTCCCTTGGACTGCAAGGAGATCCAACCAGCCTATCCTAAAGGAGATCAGTCCTGAGTGTTCATTGGAAGGACTGATGTTGAAGCAGAAACTCCAATACTCTGGCCACCTGATGTGAAGAGCTGACCCATTTGAAAAGACCCTGATGTTGGGAAAGATTGAAGGTGGGAGAAAAAGGGGACAACAGAGGATGAGATGGTTGGATGACATCACCAACCAATAGACATGCATTTGAGTAAACTCCAGGAGTTAGTGATGGACAGGGAGGCCTGGTGTGCTGCAGTCCATGGGGTTGCAAAGGTTGGACATGACTGAGTGACTGAACTGAACTGAACTGATACCAGAAATTAACACAACATTGTAAATCAAACATCCTTCAATAAAATTTTTTAAATGCTATTTATGTTAACACAAGTTTATGCTTTGTACATTAATTTAATAATCTTAAATTTTATCTCAATTTCTACAATGATATATATTGATAGACATTAAATCCATAGAAACAAAACTTCTGTTAAGAGTATAAGAAGGATCCAAGATCAAAAAGTTTGAGAATCACTGACATAGATATTTTCTTCAAAGTCTTCATATAGGAAAGTTTAATATATTAAATGCAGTTTCCTACTCAAGAGCAGGTACTTTATTTATTTATTATAAGAACTGTATGTATTTCAGAGAAATTTCAGCATGTGATAAAATCTGAATGCCTATAAAGCACCAGGGAGCTAAAGAGTTACCAATAAAGACAAATTCCCTGCCCTACAGGGTGCTCTTATCCTACCTAGGTTGTAAACCAATGCAAGTCAACATATACTAATTGCCAAGTAAGTCCTTCAACAACTCATGTCAGCTTTCCTTCTTTTTCTTCCCTGTCCTTTTTTTCTAGATCTACCAGAGCCTGTATCTCATCGCTAGCTAGCTCCTCCCTTTAATGCAGTTACTTTATTCCATTTTCCAAATTTTTTCCCTTGAATACAGCCAAACATTCACTAGACTCAGAAACTAATTATACCCTGAGTAGTCTGTAGAACCATCAGTCGTTCAGTAGTGTTCGACTCTTTGTGACTCTATGATTGTAGCCCACCAGGCACCTCTGTCCATGAGGCTTCTCCAGGCAAGAATACTGGAGTGGGTTGCCATGCCCGCCTCCAGTCCCAACCCAGGGATAGAACACGGGTCTCCTGCATTGCAGAGGGATTCTTTGCCGTCTATAGTCTATGTTTTTTAAAAAACCTACCTCTACAAAAGCAGTTCTTAAACTTAAAACCATGGTCTCCAACTTTCACAGTGTCTATAAACTCCATGAAATTGTATTCAAACATCTAGGAAATGGGTAGCAGATCTATTGTTTTCATCATATTCATTGCCTGCCCTATAGCCTTCTGGAGTACCACAAGTGTAGACACTTGTGAAAGGCAGTTATGAACAGACATTAATTATTCAATGGAGGAAATTACAGATATTTGAATCATAGACTTTTTAAGAATAAGGACAAGATAGGAATAACATTTTCATCAAATGGTTGTAAGTTTTCCATGTCTTAATGATTTTATGAAACAAAATATTTGGCAGTTTTTTACAAATGAGATTTAGATATACACCTCAGCTACAGAGCCTCAGCTACATACACCTCAGCTACTATCTAACTCACCACTTATTTCACCAAATTCACTAGTCACCTGAAATAGTCTTTTGGTAGAAAGGAGAAAACCCATGACAAAATTACTTCCAATGGCCTTTCACTATAAATATTTAGGGTTTTATTTTTTAACTGTTTCCAACTGTTCTGAAGGTTACAGTCAACAAAGCACATGAATACCAAAAATGATTTCTCAGATTTTTCCACCTGATGAGCAGCAACAGATCAGTGACTAATTTAAAACAGGAAGTAAATAGCTCAAAACTGAGTAGTGCAGATAAGTTACAGAATTAAAACTAGGTCCAAAAGGACAAAAAACTATCACAATTAAGTCAATGACACTTTACTATAATCAGTGTTCGCCCATCATGCTAAATTAAAAACTAGCACTCAATTTCAAAAATTCATATTCATGGTACTTTTTAAATTTAACTAATCTTAAGTTAATTGCTGTACTAGTCAAAGACAGAGCTGGAGAAGGCAATGGCAACCTACTCTAGTACTCTTGCCTGGAAAACACCATGGACAGAGGAGCCTGGTAGGCTGCAGTCCATGGGGTCTCTAGGAGTAGGACACAACTAAGATACTTCTCTTTCACTTTTCACTTTCATGCAATGGAGAAGGAAATGGCAACACACGCCAGTGTTCTTGCTTGGAGGATCCCAGGAACGGGGGAGCCTGGTGGGCTGCCATCTATGGGGTCACACAGAGTCGGACACGACTGAAGCAACTTAGCAGCAGCAGCAAATACAGAGCTTCCAAGGTGGCACAGGGGTAAAGAATCCGCCACCAGTGCAGATTGGCAGGTTCAATCCCTAGGTCAGGAAGATCCCCTGGAGAAGTAAATGGCAACCCATTCCAGTCTTCTTGTCTGGGAAATCTGACAGAGGAGCCTGGTGGGCCACAGGCCACAGAGTCGCAAAGAGTTGGACACGACTGAGCACACACACAGTCAAATACATATGACCAATCTGTCACCTTTGAAGATAATTATTTATTATTAACTTAAACAAGGATTTCTGTACCTTATAGATACAAAATTCAGTTATAAAACTGTACAGTCTAAAATGAATATAAGTCAATCATTATAACAGAAGAACTTATTTGAGAGTCAAAATGAACAAAATATTCTGTGTCAGCAAAACGTCCCTTGTCAAAATCTACTAAGATTTCACTATAATGTACTAAAACAAATGTCCTTCCCAAGTCTATAGAAGAATAATTCAAAACTACTATTTGGAAACACACAAACATATCCCAGCCATGAAAAGATTATCATAACTAGTTTTAAAGTAAAAACTTCAAACGCGAATATTCAATTTCATGCATGTTAACAAGAATTTCACCACAGATTTTTCTTTTTAGCATAAACATTATCATTAATGATAGTAACAGAAGTAAAACAATAAATTATTTTTACATATAATTTGCATATAAATTACTTAAAATCCAGGTAAGCAGCTTTGACAGTTTTATTATATTGTATAAAGCTGTTCTAGTTAAGACAAATTTCTATATAGAGGAGTGGGAGAGCACAATATCATATTTAATATATTCAGCAGATAAACATCAGATAATATGTGAAGACATACACTTATTCAATTAAAAGTAAGGTATTGAGCACATTCTGGGTGAAAAGAGGGAAAAAATTAAAACAGACAGAGAAGCCCTGCCCTTTAGGAACTTATTGTCTCCTAGAGAATGGAAACTAAAAGAAAAATACAGTCCTTCCATTCCTAAATTAATTTTTGTAGCATACCACTATCAGTAATAACTGAGCCCAATTCTATCCAAAGATAAACTTTAAAGACCCAGAAAACATTAAAATTTTCAAATTATAATAAGAGTTAGTCCTTCTCAGTGGAGATTAGTTCATAATTTAATACTCCTTCCTACATCTTACAACCCAGATAGCTCATTCTCTTTTTCTCACGGCTTGCTATCTCAATAATTATCTCTAGATTTATGACTTTGCACAACCTACATGTATTACTTGGAAGTTTAAAAGTAAATAAACAAATAACAAAGAAGGCAGGGATAATTAGGAATGGCAGCACTAGTCCCAAGTTTTAAACACTAAACATATTTTTCACTTGTCGGTTTCTAAGAACGTAACTGTAAGAGATGTATAATAACACATTAACAATAAAAATTCTTGAATGCAAAAAAAACCACCTGGTATTATTTGTACCTATATCCCTTCAAGTTGTTTCCTGCCCTTAAATAATGTGTGATCTCAGTTCTTTGGTGACCATACTATACTATCAAATATCAGAGAGGGTGTGGTATTTTAATTTTTATAAGAACTAATGTCTTTAAACTACAAACAACTTTAAATGATGCCATTTATAAGGACCGGTTATTGGTTCAATGTCTATAATGTTTCTGGAGTCTCCATAAAAAAGGTAATTATAGGATTATCAATATAGAAATAAGGTTGTTTTATTTTACTTCATTGATTGGGTTTTTAGATAGTTAAAAACTCTGTGGTCTTCACAGTAGCTGTCAAGGATCCTACATGTAGGAAACTGCTGCTGCTGCTAAGTCACGTCAGTCGTGAACAACTCTGTGCGACCCCATAGACGGCAGCCTACCAGGCTTCCCCGTCCCTGGGATTCTCCAGGCAAGAACACTGGAGTGGGTTAATATCTAGAACTACCAGTGCAAAGAGAGAAATAGTGACTTTTCCAAATTTCTTTTTTAACTATAATTATATTCTAATGTATAGAGTTCTAAAAACAAAATATAAAAACAGGTCTAAGTCTACTACAACTGTCCCTGAAAAGCAAACCTTTGCAAATAATCGGCAAAGGCAGCTAGAAGCAATGATCTAAAACTCTAATATCCTACAGTTCCAAGAATCATTTCAGATCTTAAAATAAAAGCTTTACCTATGAAAAATGTACACTGTATTTCTAACTAAAAACTGAAACTTTTTGCAAAACAATATTTTTCTTATAGCATGTAGTTTCCCCCAGAAGGCGATAAACTCTTTATTCTTGCTTTGTGCCTTAAGACATAATCTGCTTTTATCCTTTAGCAAAATATGAACCAGCTACTAGGCTGACAATGCCAAGAACCATGACAAAATGGATTATTAATGAGAAACTGAACTCCAGAACTCTATTAATTTATGTCTTCCTGTCGGATCCAAAAGATATATCAGCCTTCTCACTCAAAAGAAAAAAATGCCAACACTGTACTTTGTTTTAAAGTTCTCCACAGATGAAGAATTCATTATCCAAAGTACAGTTCTGTTATTTCAGGCTTTCTTGTAGAATAAAGAATCTTTATCAAATGGCTAAGAAAGCTGCTGACAAGTGCAAGTACCTTGCAAAATATATTTACGTCAAACATTCACTGAGAAAAACTGGAGGAGGGGCAGAAAAAAGGTGAAAGCCCCAACAACATTCCTGTCCCCATCCTGTCCTAGCAGTCTTTAGAAAATTAAGCCCTTTGATTCCAGTTACAAAATGGTAAGCTGCATTAATACAACTGCATGTTTGTGGGCTTTTTTAATTCCTAATTACACTAATTATTCTGACATGAAGGGAAATGATCTAACAAGTAAAGAGAAGAATGTGTGATTTCTTTATGCATAAACAACAATGTTTAAGTGACATAAAATATCCTTTTAAGCTTTCATAAAAAAATCTAATCTATGCTTATCATAATATTTATGAAATAAAAAAACCAGAGAGGAAAAATTGCTATAATGTACTCTGTGTGACCTCTGCTTTCTACAGAGAATGAAAACAGCCTTTTGCTTTTCAATCCCCATCAAAGTGGAGTAAAAGGAGGGACAGCGTTCCCGTGCTCACTGCCATTAATCATTGCTTTCTTCAAGCAAGTGCGTATTAATTTCTGTCATCCCAAACATCATCGAGTATTGTTACAGCACCGTTCACTCCTCATTCACCACCAGTTGTTACCAGTTTCCCTACACTGAGCAGAGACAGGGTGAATCGTGTGGATTTCAGTGTTAGAGGCCTTTATCCCTGGGGTGCTGACACCAATTAAGCCATTTCAAGAAGAAATGAGAACAGGCCCAACCCTTCCATGTAACAAGAGCTTGCACCTAGCTTTGGCAGGTTGCCATTTTCTCTGGCTTCACACTACAGAAATACTCTTCTCCACACCCTTTTGAATGGTGCAGGCTGTTTACATGTAATCGGTAACAATATCTTTTTGTTCATTTCTTCAGGTTCAAACTTAGAACCCAATATAACCTGACACAAAAGACTTGGATAATGTAGGTGGTAAACTAGAAAAATGAATGTTATTATCTATAAAATCATTACATTCAGGTTAGGAAATAAAAGCATATATTCCCTTTAACCCTGTGACAAAAAAAAAAATTTAAGGCATTTCAAACAATAATTAGATTGTGGAAGCTGCTGCTTTTCTCAGACTGGGTTAATTGAAGATAAAACATTTTATTCCATTAGCTCAATTTCAACACTGCATCTGCTGAGAGAATTCATACACACAGGAATATAAACCAGATACTTCTAGTATTAACAGCAAAGTTTGTGACCAGTTTAAAGAAGCTCATTATCAACATGGTACTGGTATTTGCTTTTTTTCAGAGTCTTTGGTCAGGAATGAAGGGCCATGCTTTTAGAAGGTTACCTCCAAGTCCAAAATAGATCTGCTCAAGTGAGTTTAATTAATATCATTTTTGCATCACTAAATATAGAGATCCATCAAACTCTTTCACAATATTGTTGATTTTTTTTACCTCTTTCGATCTAATCATTCTCCTTGTTTTAGACATTTACATCTGCTTTTAAGTTTTTATGGTTGCCTGTTGGCAGGCAGCAAAGTGGAGCTGTCGATGCTACTGCAGAATAATGCAAGGTTTGTTATGAATTAAATATTAGAAACCTTAACACAGCGGCCAATAAGAATTATTTGCCTTATTAAAGCAGCAGAAGACGCTGATTAAATTTTCATTGCATTGCAGTCTTTTTCCCATTTCTGCTTTCAATTCATCATTCTAATGTATGAAAGGCTCGCCGAATAATGGCAGGGGGACTTAATTTCTAGAATGCAAATATAGCAAAGAAAATACCATAAATACCCTCCCAGAAAACATTAAACAGTCAGTTCTAATTAAGTGAATACTAACTAAGTAAATATTCTCTTAAAGGGAAAAAAAAAACTCAAACGTCAAGAATTCAAAAAGGAAAGCACAATTACCTATATTACAAATATATAGATAGACATTGTGAGTGAACTATATTTTTTTGAAAACTGCACTTCTTACAGTCAGTTAACTCCTTTGCAAGCCTTAGACCACCCTAAAAAAAAAAAAATAACCTTATAGTTATGGCTGCACTCAGCTTTGCTAAGTTTCTGAAAATTTAATAATTTTTACAAGAAAAAAAGGACAAGATGGCTAATAAAACAATGTGTAAAGTATAGCAATCAGCCAGAATGGCAACTAGAATTTCTGAATTCCTAAATTATGTTTCGAATTTACAATATTTACTGTTGCAAATATATTTAGGGAATAAAATGCCCCTGCAAAAATACTGTAATCGTATGTCCTATACTGAAGGTTGTTCACGTTTCTGCCTTAATGTGAGCAAGAAAATGAACTTCAAGTATCCATTTCCCCTAGAGAAAATCTCTTCCTTGAAACTCTGCAACTAATGAAATGGGGATCTATAAATAGCAGCATCATTACCATGAGAGCCTCTGCTCAGTACCAGTCTCTGCAGCTGACCCTCTTTATACTAATAACTA